>NW_008625184.1:0-35814 GCF_000691845.1 Merops nubicus
CTAAATGATTCTATGATTCTAAGTCTGTCTCTGATCATTTTTCAGGCATTTTTCAAATCCCAACCACTTCTGTAAGTTTTTCTTGTAAGAGAAATGGTTTCCTGCCCATTTATTGCAAATTAATCTGTCATTCTGTAGTAGATAATGCTTTGTGCTTTTGGTCCAAATACATCTAGGTGAATGCATCATCCATAACACAAACAAAACACAACCTTTAAAATAAGTCCTACTTGGAGTGAGACTCCTTTTCCTTGGGAGAAAAGGTAGCCAAGGCTACTGGACAGATGTGGTTGATGCAGCTGCTCAGTCCAGATAAATTACAACAGCATGGTAGGAGTGCTTACTAAAAGCCTCAGGCATAAATAAAAGGCATGAGTCAAAGAGTTTATGCTGTATGTCAGTATGTGTATGCTGGGTGCAGGGGTGTGAAATAGAGCACACAAGATCTCATCTTTGCTCTGACTTGATTTCCTTGCTTATTCACACGGCTGTTAGGAGTTCTCTGTTCCCTGCGGATAGGATACAAAGAGGCTGAAAAGATTCTTAAACCAATTGTTAATTTGCACAGATCTGGCCATTGTGCAGTGCCAAGCACTGGTTTGGGAACTGGGAATCTCAGCTTTGTCACTGGTGTGTTAAATAGCGTATGGCAAACTGGTTGCCCTTCGCCTTAGTTTCTTAGTTTCTACAAAGTGGGGTAAGTTATCTTGAATTCCTTTCCAGGGTACTTTAGGATTTAGTCATGTCAAGATTTTTATGTGTAGAGTGAGCTGATGGACTGCATGTGTTTCAGAGCTGTACCACCAAAGCCATATCTGTTTTTGGCAAGATCTTGCTATTGACCAGTGAATATTTGTGTCTGATATCATCTCTCTTCATCTGATTTGCAGACTTTACATGTCAGCTTGCATATAGAACCTGCTGCATTATAACACGTAGACACACCTTCCAAAGGGGATTGCTGGTAACAAATGAAGATCGGGAGTCACAAAATATATCTGTTTCACATAAATAGTTATTCTGATGCATCCCTAAATCTCGCTGTTCTGGGCGTAAAGACTTGCATGTAGCAATATGGATAAACAATAGCACAATTAATTAGATCATTGTCTACTGTGTCATGTGTGGATCCCTTGCTAACTGGAAAGTGTATCATTAGCACATGATACTGAAACACTGGGAGAGGTCAAAGTTGCACAAACCAAGGTACAAGCTTGAAGGGTGATACCATGATTTGATCTCTAAATCTTTCTTGAAGGTAGAGAAGGCTTTGCCAAATGTTTTTGTGCCAGTGTGGAGAAGCTATAATTCTTGGTCAAATTTATTTTCCTCGCCTGGCACTCGGTTCTTATAAGGGCTGGTCCTCTTGTTATTCTGTAATAGATTAAGAGGCCAGAAGCTTTTACTGTAAAATGAAAACAAGGGGGTTTTGATATGTGGAGCATGAGTCTGTAGAAGGATGTACAAAAGAAGAAGTGATACTAACAGACTGAAGATTTTCCTTGCAACAGAGTTACAGATGAATATGAGCTCAGTAGGTTTGCGTTTCCCCCAGTTAGAGGATTTTGTAACCTTTGTCACTCATCTCTAGCAAAATAGACACACAGCACAGAGCAACTGAGGGAGTATCTTTTGGGCAGAATAGGAGGACGACACTTTCAGGCTCACTAGGCTTGAATCAACAGCAGGATGTTCAGAAAAGAGATTTTGGAGACAGGCTGAAAGATTTAATAGAATAGGGTACGTCTGGATTAGAAAAAGAGGTCTGTGTGTCTTTTATTTATAGTAGCATAAGTGCTTATGCAAAGGCGCAGGCAGAGGGTGCAGGGAGACGAAGGAGCCCTGTCGGCACCCAGCCCCATCGGCACCCGCCGGAACTGGGAAGGAGCCCCCCAGGTACGTACGTGTTACAGGAACAAGTAGTGATGGGAGTACAGTTAGGGGGTGCTGTAACTACTAAAGATAGGGGAAAGGTGAAATTTCAAGAAGAGGGTGATTATGATAAAGGTGTCTGATGATCACAAAGAATGAAGGTGGAAGACCAGTTCTGAGAGTTTAAGAGGGCTTTTGGCCCTCAGGATTTTGTCAGGGGCCGAATCTGGATTAAATGGGATCTAGAAATGGAGGTGAAGGAGGACTCCTGGCTGTGCGTAAAGCTGAGCAGGTGGGAGCAGAGGTGAACGGCAGTAGCTATAGAGAGGTCAGGGATGGTGTTTTAATATTGGGAGTTCAAAGTGTGTTGTGAAGGAAGAAGAACCAAAGAGTTTAGGGAAGATCTGAGGTAACATATTCTTGGGCAAATAAAAGGAGTTAGAAAACTAAAAACTTGATCTTTGAAAGCAAAGGTTATGTGAGAATTGTAATCAGAAATTGGTAGTGAGATGAGGAGGTAAGGAAGATTACAAGCTACTAATGAGTATGTAAAGAGTCTTGTGCTTTTCTGTTAGAGAGTTAACTAGTCCTGTAATGGTAGCCCAGGGAAGTGAGGAGTATACCCTGAGAATTTAGGAATTACTTTTTTCTGCAACAATGGCTGGGAAGTGTTGAGGAGTTGTAATTTATTCTAAATGATGTTTACATCCTAGAATAGTAACAAAAATCCTTGTTATATCTTCTTCCCTTCCAACAGTTTTTCTTCTTTAGAATGCCCAATTACGTTTAATTTTAATATTTCAATGTTACCCTCAAAGTTCTTTGGGGATTTTTAGCCTCTGTCAGTTTTCTTGGTGAACTGTGTGGAGTTGTGAGAAGATGGTATGGAATGATTTTTCAGCGTTCTTCTTTCGCAGAGTTGCTTCTCTTTAGCTACTTACTATTTGTCTCTTTACTTATTCGTAATGACCTTGTAAGTGTAAACTCTGTGAACTTCTGTCAGCAAAGACTGACATAAATTTTCACAAACACAGTTTTGGAAGTTAATAAATACTTCTGTTTCTTTTACAGATGAGATCCTTTTGTGCTCTTGTTTTGCAAGAGGTGGTCAAAGGAAATGGATAGCTATTCTGACTTCAACGCAGAGAACCTCTCATCTTCAGCTAATATGTCTGTTTCTTTGCCTGGACAAGTTGGACTCAATGCCACTGGTGGTACTCCTTCTATGTCTATAAGCAGGCTTTTCCCAGCCTTGTTAGAATGCTTTGGAATAATTCTTTGTGGCTACATAGCTGGAAGAGCCAACATTATCACGTCAACTCAGGCCAAAGGACTGGGAAATTTTGTGTCCCGTTTTGCACTCCCAGCTCTACTGTTCAAAAACATGGTGGTGCTTAACTTTTCTAATGTGAATTGGTCCTTCCTGTACAGTATTTTAGTTGCCAAAGCTGCTGTGTTTTTCTTAGTCTGTGTTTTAACATTGTTGGTAGCCAGTCCTGAGAATCGATTTAGCAAAGCAGGTTTGTTTCCAATTTTTGCTACACAAAGCAATGACTTTGCACTGGGATATCCAATAGGTAAGTATGTTTTCTTCTTTAAGATTGTTTTTCAGTGTTCTTGATGTGTTTGCTTTTAATTTTGTGCAATTTGAAATTAACTTCTGAACTGAAGTTGTGAGCTGTCAAAGCCAATTCTCAAGTCACATTTCTTGACCTTAAACCATGTGCTTTTTAGTAAGGGAAGAAAACTATCAGCTTGCATGAATGAGACAGAATTTAAAACAATCAAACAACTGGCATCTATAAATCTCTTTGTATTAAAGTAAATCAGATTTGGAAAAAAAAAAAAAAAAAAACAGAATTGGCATAAGTTACCTTACACTTATGGCAGGCAATTTTCTTTGCCAGAGTTTCCCTCATGACCAGAATTCCTTGCTTTGCAAAGTGTGAGCCTGTATCCGTGGCCTCTGAAACAGCTGTAGTGGTTTTTTTACTGTTTTGGCATTATCTTTTGGTTTGGATCAAAGAAAACATCTAGCCATAATGTTGGTGCCTCCCAGTTGCAGAGTGTGTGACAAAGTTTAAATCTGTTCAGAAGAGGCTTCTGATTTTTGTGCTACCTAACAAAGTTTACACAGCAAATCATGTTTTATCCCTTAATCTTTATTCTGTTGTGGCCAGTAGACATGCTCTGCGATATAGTCTTGGAAGAAGTCAGTCTTGTCTTTTAAAAGCAAAATTGTGGTGTGATATGTGGTAACCTGGATTTGTGTGTAATGAATGAAAATTTTATGTGGCTGCAGTGCCATTCTTGAGATGTGTAACTAACCACCAGTCTGGTAGAGCTATAAACCAACCAGACAAAACACAAAGAGGCATTTGGAGTATGACTTGTACAGCTGTGTACTCTTGTTCTTGTAAGCCTGTATTCTGAATTACAAATAACATCAGTTATTAAACTTGTTTTACAGATTGGGATAAAATTTATTGCATTCTTCCCCTTAGATAAAAGGGAAGAAGACTTTTTTTTTTCTTTTCTTTTTTTTTTTTTTTTTTTTACAGGTTTTCCTAATGGTATGTTGATATGCCTTTAGCCATGTGTACTGTGATACTTAGGAAGTGATCTGGAGCTGCAGCAGGCTTCTCCTGCCTGCTACTGTCCCAATTGCAGCACTTTTTACCTGCCTTGAGAGGCTCTTTTGTGCCACTGTAGCTTTCAGTGCTGCGTCTTCCCAGGCTGACCAGAGTGGCTGCTTTAGGAATGTGTACTGCAGGCATCAGGACCTTCAAAATACACCTTGACCGGGAGGCATTCAGAGGGGATTCCTGGGCTATGTTTTATTTGTTTGCTGCTCTCTGAAGAGCTCCCTTTACCTCTCAAATTCTCTTAAGATCACTCTTATCATCTAGACAAGGCTAAGAACAACAAAAAAAAAGAAAGCTAGTTTGTTCTAGCAGAGCAAAAAGCAAGGTATTTGATTACAGAATTGAAAATAGAGTTACAGAGGAGAAGCTTAAACATGCAATTCCAGATTATACATAACAACAAGCAGCTCCAACAAGCAGTATTTTAGATTACTTGAAGAGCTGGCTATTTCTTTCTCCCTATTTCAGGGCAGCATGCTCAGGAGAATCATGGGTCTTTCTTACTCTCTTCAAATTTGCTGGATGTGTGTAACATGCAGACAAACGCAACTGCAAACTTTTTCTTTCCTAGGTGAAAAATACTGTTTCCTTCAGTTGCATCTGCTGAGGTTTATTTGTCTTGGGAGAAATCAGAAGTATATCACAAATAGGGTTGTGAGGATTACATCTTTCTTTCAAGTTTTTAATGATTTATAAGATGTGATTCATATTTTTCCTACGTACAACGTGGTCAGTTTCACACCACCGAGTTCATCAGGGGCTTCAGTGTAATGCTTAGCTCAACAGTAGCACTGCAGGGTTTGAGGGCTGCTCATTTCACAGAGCTGTTTATTTCCTTCCTGTCCATGTGTATGGTTTATGCTGTCACATGTGAAAACTTTGCACTTTTAATGGCTTCTCTGAAGTGTTTGTAGGACTGGGCAACAAAGAAAGCCTTGCTTATTCCTTCTACATATGGTGATAGGTAGTGTTTGGAGTAAAACCTGATCTTTTAATGGCAACATATTTTTAAAGGCTGTTCACTTTTGAAATTTGTAAAGGAAAAAATCAGTACTGACATTGTTTGTATTACAATAAAACCATTTAAAAAGGCAGTTGAAATCTTCAGTTAATAACGTTCTGAATTTTCATCCCATGTAATTTCTTTAATAACTACTATGCTACTTTTTTTGGTGTTTAACAGAAATTTGCACATAGGAAAATAAAAATACAGGTTAAGATTTAAAAAATCATTACTCTGTTTTTCTCTAGTCACTGTTATGACAGTTCTACATTACCAAGTGTAGAAAAATGTGGAGAACAACTGGTACAGAGGTTGTTGTCTGACACACACACAGAGACACACACACACGACATAGTAATTCTGTCAGTGAGAGAAAGGTTCCTCTGTTTGGTCTCTATTACTGGATGAGATGATACAACTGACAGAACAGCTTCATCTGCTTTCCAGCGCTGTGTTGTCAAAGCACAGGTGTAGCAGAACTGTTGTCTGGATGGTGGCTCAGTTACCATGACTTTCACGGTGCCGATTCTTTTAAACATGAACAGTTAGGGTGCAATTTATATGTCATTTTGAGCAGCTGAGATGTGGAGAATTGCTTTTTTAAAAAAGTAGTAAAATGTCTCTGATTTCACTTTTTTTTGTTATGTTCAGCAAGCAGGCACCTTGATTTAAATAAAAAGAATTTTTTTCATGAGAGACAGAAGCTGTGGATTATTTTCACTGTTCCTTAAGAGTGATTTAGTGATTTTGCTTTTTTTTTGTTTGTTTGTTTGTTTGTTTGTTTTGTTTTGGTTTTTGGTTTTTGGTTTTTTATCCACTGATTCTGTAATCTGTGTTGGTTCCACTTTTTGCTACCCAGGAAAATGCATTGTGACTTCACACATCAGTTAAAGTACTTATAGACCTTGATATATTGTATTAAGTACACCGTTTCATTTTGCCAAAAAATAATGATTGCATTTGATTGAAGTGGGCATTCTGTATAAAGCAGCATAAAAACCTTGCTCTAATGTTTGAGGTTTTAGTAGAAATGTTACTTACCTAAAAAGTGTCCAGCATTTTTCCAGTGGTTTTATTTATCAGAATATATTTAGCATTTAAAGATGGCTTGTTAAATGCAGTAACTAACCAAAAATTTGGTAGTTCTGTTCTGCAATTTATTCTGGATTTTAGGACTTGTGTATGTACTTTAATCATGGCCTGTGAAAGCAGAAGCACCCTTAGTGCCTTTCCTAATATATTGGAAATCAATAAATTGAGAATGTAATTTTATTGAATCTAAAGAGGAGACTGTTGGCTGTAAGTGCTGATGTAGCACTTAGTAGATCCTGTCATTCCAGATGCTTAAATAGTACAAAGGCAAAACTCTTTTTGAATTTTGAAAAACATAGTCATGAGGTAAAAGATTTTCAGAAAAAGAACAGGCTTAGTCTATGGGGAAATGGAAAAACATGCACCAGTGTGCTGCTTAGTGGTCTTAGACTTTATTTGTTGTTTTGACTGCTAAGCTATCCCACAGAAAGCCTAATTTATGCAGTAGTGCTTCCTTTTTTTAATGTTCTTTTTAGTACAAGGAGAATTGCACCTGCAGTACTACATACCTGCGTATAAAGATACTTCTGCCTGGAGACGAATGCTTTTCTCTCTAACTAGAGCAGGAAAAACTAAATGGAAGGCACCACTTTGCTTATTCCTAGTAATTACTGGAAATAATAACATTATAAGGCAGGTAAAACATAATGTCCTACTTGAAAAAACTTTTTTTTTTTTTTTTTATTAATTCACCCTAGAATACAATCTTACATATCTTTCCAGAGTCTTTTAATGATTTTTTGAAGTGCTGTTAGCACAAACTTGGAATAAGAAATGTTTGGAGTTTTTTTTAGCATTTGGGATGACTCAAAGGTCACATGGGGTTGTTGTATTATTTTCTTTCTTTTTTTTTTTTTTTCTTCTTTCTGTAAATGTTGAATATTCATAAAATCATTAAATAGTATTGGATAATTAATCTCTGGTCTTTAATATGTTCATTAGATGACTGTGGCCTAACGGGGCATACTTCTCTTACTGCATCATCTTATATTGGTTGTAAATGCAGTTACCTCTGAAGGATAATGAATTCATTTTTCTCTAGTTTTTAGACAGCAAAATTTAATTTCAGTATTCATGTATTTTTGTACTGAAATGTTATTGCTCATTGCTTTTCATTTCTTGTCTTCTAGTTGAAGCTTTATATCAAACCACTTACCCAGAGTATCTCCAGTACATTTACCTGGTGGCTCCAATATCTCTTATGATGCTAAACCCTCTGGGGTTTATCTTCTGTGAAATCCAGAAGTGGAGGGATAATCGCACAGTCTCACACAGCAAAATCAAAATAGTGGGCCTAGCACTCCTTCGAGTTTTGCAGAACCCAATTGTATTCATGGTCTTCATAGGAATTGCCTCAAACTTTATTCTTGGCCAGAAAATTCCAGAATACTTTGAAAACTTCCTTGATGGACTTGGCAGTTCATTTTCTGGCTCTGCCCTTTTTTACCTTGGATTAACTATGGTGGGACAAACGAAAAAACTGACAAAGAGTATGTTTGTTGCACTGATCCTTCTCATCACAGCTAAACTGTAAGTTTGATTTCTGTGCTTGTATAATTTTGTTCTGTAGATGTTTTAAGCTCTGAATACACTGGTCAGATGGCTTTTCTCTCAAAATCATTATAGTGATTGTCTGTTTCACTTGCAATATTTTGGGTGACTCTTTGGTATCATACAACTGTTAACTTGTAAAGGAAATTCATCAGACTGCAAACCGGTTGCTAGGCTCTGCAAAGAAAACAAAAATTGAGTGCTGTGGCTTCATGAACTCTAAATTAGTTTTTCATTGCTCTGTCTATAAATCTTTGAAACTGCTGTACTTGAAGAGCTGAAAAATGGTCACTTTTACACTCTTAAACTATCTGACTTTTAAGCCTGAATAAATGACAATTTGTATTTAGAACTTATGCGTTCATTGTCTTCCCAAGAATATATCTCTGTTACTGGTGAACTAAATATTTGTTACACAGCTACAGTTAATGTAATACAACAATTGTTTGGTGTTTAAGTTTATACTGTAAAATTTGAAGATCCACTCGTATATCTGTACAACGAACTAGCAAAATGAAAGGCTTAGTCTGTAAACCAGCTCAATGACAATTTTTGGGAGAAAAACACGTTTTTTTAATCTTACCGCTTTGCTTTCTTGCTGAGTTTATGTAATTAGCCTGTACATAGTGATCCTGGATGCAGTCTGGCCTGCAAAAGGTGAACAAAATAGCATTGATGCAGGGATTTTTTTTGTTATCCAAAACTTTCATGATGGGATACTTAAGCTTGAGCCCTTATTGTATTTATTGTATTGTAGAAAGGTGATCTAAGTTTCAAAGCTACTGACTGGCTATATAGCTACTATTATTTTAACTGTTGAGAAAAAAATTTTTTTTTTAATATTTTACCTTTCAAAAGCTGAGGTTGATACAAAGAACATGTCTGCACAGTTGGAGTATGTGCTTGTATCCCAGAGTTTGTAATTTTATCTGTATTTTTGTCTGCAGATATTTTGGCTTAACTGCTACCATAGAATTTTGTAAGCAGCTGGTATATGCCATGGTGACAGTAAAGTCAATCTTTCAAACTGATGTCAGTATTTATTTTTCATAAATAGTATTCAGAGTAGCCTTACATTTCCTTTTGGTTCATTTTCTGATTAAAGAAAAGTCTAATGCTATAGCATGAGTAATGTGGTTTTAAAATTATTTTTTTCCTCTCTCTTTTCAGACTTATGATGCCATTTCTCTGTAGAGAAATGGTAGAACTCTTGGACAAGAGTGACAATGTAGTCAACCACACCAGTTTATCAAACTATGCATTTCTTTATGGAGTTTTTCCAGCAGCACCTGGTGTCGCAATATTTGCAAGTCAATTTAATATGGAAGTAGGAATTGTATGTATTTAGCTTTTCCTAAACGTACTGACTTTGAGCTTAACTTCGTCGATGAAATAAGTAGGCTTGATGTATTTGCTTTTCTTTAGTATAGACTCCTTAGATTTACATGTACTCCCTAGGTCTCAAACGTAAACTATATTTTGCATTATTAGTTAAGCAAAGTACTATTTCCTCATGTCTTTGTAATATACATTCAGAAGTAAGTCCTCATACTTTGCTTATTTGTGATTCTAGTAGGAAGAACTAGGATAACTTTAAATATAAAGAACCTCTATCTTTGTTGCTGGTTTGTTGGGTTTTGTTTATTTCTTTCCAAAGACCTTATCTTTGAGCTACTGTTTTGTGTGGAAAAAAAAACCCAGAAATTATGTTGCTGACTTCAGTAACAACAGTGTCAGCTTAATGCTGAAAATTTATGGAAGAACTTATGCTTTAACTGATTCTGTCATGTTGCCCTTTAGCTAAATCTTGCAGTAGAAATACATTTTACTTTTTTTTTATAATAGAGGTTATCAATTACCCTTTCAACTTGAAATATGAATTTTATAACTGTTTCCTTTCTTTCACTTGAAGTGATATTAACACATTCCTGTTGACTTCCATTATATTTAACGCGATCTGGTTTTGGTTTAGTTGTTTTAGTGTCCTTTTTTTTTCTTAAGAAAAAAAAAAGTAAACCTTATAAGACAGAATTTTGTGCCCAGCAAACTCAGGAAATCTCTTTAAATAGTGTGAGTAACATTTAGCTTGAGATCTGATGAACTCTGTTCTTGTTTCTGTTTGACTGTGTTTGCAGATTACCTCAGGCATGGTGATAAGCACTTTTGTGTCTGCACCTATCATGTATGTTTCTGCATGGCTGTTGACCATCCCGTCTATGGACCCCAACCCACTGGCGTCTGCACTCCAGAACGTCAGCTTTGACATAAGTATTGTCAGCCTCATTTCCCTGGTAGGTGCTGATGAAGTGAAACACTAACGCGTGCTGTCGTGTCAGGGTGGCGTTAGCACATGAGCAGCAAACTGAGTCATGATGAGACTCATTTCCTCATCGCATCCTGCTGCAGAAGGTTGAGGGAGTTGAAAGTATTCTTGATATAGTACTGGGTCAACTGGAAAGCTGTGCTGTAGAGAAAGATGGGCAGATGAACTAGAGCACTGGTGCAAAGCTTAAGAGTTTGTCCTTTTTGTTGTTTTAGGTTTTAGGTTTGTTTTGCTTTTTTAATAACAGGGTGTGGGGGAATGACAGTACTAGGTTATGCCCCAGGGAGTAATTACGTCAAGACATGTGAGGTGTTTGCATACCACAGTGATGGAGGCTGTGTGCAAACTTCCGATCCAGAAACTTCCGCGAATATTTCTTTAATGAAGTATTAATGAGTATTAATTAAAATATTTAATTTGGAAATTTTAATTTAGCTTTATCGAATTCCTTGCCTACAAATTCTGTTCTTAAAGAGTCCAGAAGTCCAATGTGAATTGTGTTTTGGCTTTACAGGAACTACAGATAGTGTGTTTATTTTGTTTGCTTTTTTAAAATCATTCACGTTGGAGGGAGTTGGAATTTTCTGACGTTGTTTCACTAAAGTCCATTTGTCTTGAAACTATGCCTCAAGGGAAGCCACAAGTGAACACTGCCTCTTTCTGCCGCAGATAATTTTGGGAGATTTAGGGGAGGGGGGAGGAATTTTAAGTTCTAAATTGCCAAGCTACTCTGTGGTCATTTATGTCCTAAGGAGCAACCATGCTTCTGCACTCTAGAGGCAAATTCTTGGTGCTTCCGGGAAATATTTCACCATCTTGAGAACATAAAGATGCATTGCTTTTTCTGGCCATAATTGCTGAGGCATAGGGACTGGCAGCAGATGGTATGGAACTGACTATAGTGGTCATGTTGCTAAGAAACTCTTAAAGATTTGTCATGTAATTAATTTCAGCGTGGTCTGCCAGCATATTCATCTTGTTCCATTGCATTTTGTTTTACTCTTAAATTCAATTTTTTTCTTGTACATTACAGATCTGGTCTCTTATTGTTATTATTCTAAGTAAGAAATACAAACAGCTTCCTCATATGATTACCACAAATCTACTTGTTGCTCAGGTCAGTAGTAAGAAGAATGCTGTTGTGTGAGTTTTGGGGTTTCTTAAAGACTTGCCATCTATCAAGGGCAGGGGAATCTAATGAGCGACTTTTCTAAACAGTTTCTATGTCTTAAAATACACCTTGAAAAAGTGGGCGTTGATGCTTGTGGTGTGGTCCTCAAACAGAAATGGAAGCAATAAGAATGGAGAGTGACTTCTGAAATACACTTTTAGCTGTTGCCTGTTGAGTGCACTTCTGTATCGGTTCATGCCAATGCCACGTCAGCAATGCCAGGATCGGCAGCAGCAAGCGTCTGATTCTGTGGTGACCCCATTCAAGGAGCTAAATAGAAGACTCATCCTTGTACTGGTTTGGCTCCCTGAAGTGGCTTGCTGAAGGATCAGACAGGTGCCAGTGCTGGTGCAAGGAAGGGGATGTGGGAATACATGGCTGTAGGGCTCTAGGGAAGGGCAGAGCCAAATAGCTCTGGATTAATTTTGGTTGTTATTTAAACTCAAAAAAAAAATACAGGGTAAGTGTTCTTTCTTCCCTTGAAGATAACTGCTGTTAAATTCCGTGAGAGCAGCCTGTGCTTGTAATATATCTGTGTGGTAGTGCTTTCTGAAGTGTTCTGTCGTTTAAAAAAACTCAACATACATACAGTAATCTCTCTGAGGTCTGATCATGGAATCACATTTGAAAAAAGCTGTTTATGAGAATTGCAGGTGCTTTTTGTCAATAACAGCAAAGTTAGCTTTCATCTTAAACATTTTTGAACTATTGTATCACTCTAAAAAAAAAAATATTTCAACCTATTTTTCCAGATTCCTTCAGTAATAAAACTGTTAGATATTCAGTATCAGTGGTTGAAAACTTGTGTAATTATTCACTGGAAAAACATCTGTGGCCTCAGCTTCATGTCTATTTCATTTCAGATAAATGGTTTATACTTAAGTTTTACATTTACTTAGAAGATATTTATGAATTATAGAGTTTTCACTGACTTGCTTTACTCCCAGTTTATCTGAGTCATATAATTGCTGTCAGAAAAATCCCTCCTGAAAATAGCGTATGGTAGTCAGTGGCATAACTGTAATACTGAATTTACTGCTGCATGCTTCACTGATATGAAAACTATTCAACTCATAAAATCATACTTCAGCGAATCTGGGGATGGAGTTTTGAAACTTATCGTAGCTATATTACACTGCGTTCAGTTTTTCTTGTCATCCTGCTTTCCCAATTTAAATGATGGTATCTTACTTTTCTTTCCAGCTTATTGCTTGCATTGGAATGATGGTATGGAATTTCATTGTTAAACAGCAAGACATCACCATGCAGATCCTGGTATTTATATTCCTCTACAGCTCACTTTATAGCACCTACCTGTGGACAGGTATGAGTTTTCTAGGCAGAACTTACGTACTGTAATAAAAGATTAATGTACTGAAATAATTTTATTATATCCTTCAGAGTAATTGTTCTTTTCACTTGTATGAAGTTCTCCAAACAGGCAGAGTGGTCAGCTGCAGCACTAGCCACGCAGGGCTCGGTGGCAGGCACTGCCTCTGCTGTTGGGAGCTCATACCTGGGGCAGGGGTTGTCTTTCCCAGCTACAGCAGCCTTGCTAGCTTGGCACAAAAGACCAGAGCCTGCTCTCCAGGCAGAAACAATTACAGATAGAGCGAATGTGTGGGTTACCCTTCAGCTAGTCAAAATCTTACTGGTGATTTTCATTAACACCAGAGTTTAAGATTTTAATTATTCAGCATTAACTCATTTTTAAAGCTTGTGCCTCCAAAAAGTAGAAAATACAGAATGAAGGGAAATACCAAAGTAGCTTTAACATTTCTTTCCTCTGGCAACTGTAGTTTTCGAAAACCACTGTGTGTGTTCTGCAGGCATAGGTGATTAATGAAGGGATTACTTGGAAGCTTGAAATAAGCAGAATTAAAAGATGCATCAGGAAGCTTGGAGACCCATATGTGTACGATTAAAAAAGAGACTTTGGATAGTCAAAACAATAAATTTATCATTGATTTTATAAAGGACTAGTCGATTTTAAAGAAGTGTTGTAATAGATTGCAACATTGTTGGCTACTTAGGAGCATTGGTCTAGAACTGCTGTTTGATACCTTCAGAAATAGGTTACTTATGTCTCAAATGTTTTTATAACGTCTTTTGTGAGCTTGTGAACCTTCCTAAGCATTTAGAAGTGGATATTTAATATAAAATGTCCTGGCATTTCTTCAGTGTTTCATTATTAGTATGATTTTTTTTTCAGATAATATGCATTTCTCTTTTACTTTCTCAGAATACTACTAGAAAAACAATTTTGGACTATTTGAAGGTCTGAGAAGAATATCTTGCATATTGAGCAGATCACATCATAGGGTTTCCAGAGTCTGTATTTATTAGTTCCTTTTTTAATAAAAAATAAGCCTTTTTTTTTTTTCTTTTTAGGTTTTCTATCTTTCTCTTTGTTTCTGTTGAGGAAGAGAGAGACAGTAAATATTCCCATTGGGTTTATTATCATAGCTGGATGGGGGTAAGTTAATTTAGATATTTTCTTGTAGAATTAGTAAGACCATGATAAATAGGTTATTTTGTTCCTGTTTGCTCTTTCAGAATCCCAACACTTCTGGTGGGAATCTTACTGATTGTTGGTCAATGTAACAACACTAGTATTGACTCTGCCTTTTTCTATGGAAAATATCAGGTATGAACATATTCTGTCCTCATCACTTCTGCCATGTCCAACACATTATTGGGAAATAGTGTTCCCTGTTTGCTTCTTATGTAAGCAGCTTTCAGGCAAAGTGTAGGCTACCATAATAACAATATCATTATAGAATACTTACAGATTGATATAAAAATGTATTCCTGTAATGAATGATTAGGAAAACGTGTTTGAACAAGTACCTTCATGCTTGTGCAACTATGACTGAGAAAAAGAGGGAGTAGGCTTCCCAAGGAAAAGGCTTAGGAGCGGTAATGAATTGCAGAGACCTTTTCCTGATGACTAATTTGTAGTCTCATTTGATAATTATCTAAAATTGTTACTATCCAATAGCTAATTAATGGCCTTTGGTCTATAACAGATAGGATCTACATTACTTGTGTAGCAGTAACTGCTTGCACTGTGGGAGTTTCCTCTGCACAATCATGGGCTGAAAGTCCCTGAGAAAGTTCCCAAACTACTGCTTTTAAATAAATTGTTCCTTTTATCGAAGGATGTAAAGTGCACTAGAGTGGATATCTGCCATATTTTCCCCTCTGTCTTTCTTATGGATATAGAGGCTATGAGTCTTTCAGGATTATTCGTGTGGTACTTTCACAAGTATTATATGGCCTCAGACTGGACTCTGATTATTGGTAGCAGATGATTAGAAGGGAAGGCTAATTAATAGGATGCTCCCCACTGGCAAAAGCATGGAAATTATTGCTGTGCCAGAGGGTGGGTCACTAAACCACATTCCTCTTTGGAATTAAAAGGTACCTGAACAGAACTTAAACTGGAGCACTGGTAATTCTGAGGGGAAAGATGATGAGGGGATGTTTTTGGATTGCATGGGAAATAGGGATGCCCACTTTAAAAAGGAAAAAAAAAAAAATTATTTAGGGAAGGAAGGGCAGTTAGTCTTCTGTACCAACTGCCTTTTCAGTACCACAAGATTCAGGAGCAACAAATATACAAAATTCTGTCTTATTCAGATGCATTTGATAGTATTTGCAACTATTTTCTTCTGTTTTGCATTCTAGTGTATTTTCTTTGCTCTCTTAACAGATAATTACCACAGCAGTGATTCTGTTCATCAGTATATTGATGTCAGGTATCTCACTTATGTGCATGAACAGAAATAGGCAAGAGTCGAGCTATGAGGTGTTGAACCCGTATTCACCACGTAACCAGGTGGAGGAGGCTGAAGGGGAAGGGAGTGAGGGGAATAGAGTTTCAGCTACTGTGCCTCAGTCTTCTGCAGGATCTTCTGCACAGCCTTCTCCAGACTCTTCATCACAGCCATCTGCAGAAACAGGTAGAGAAAATGGGTTTGTAAAAGAACAAATGGCTCGGGATACAATAAAATAATTTTTGAAATTCAATTCTGACCTGGGAAGAACAGTTGCTTACACCTTTGAGTGTTACACTAGGACAGAAGAAAATCTAGATAACTGCCCAGGGATTTAGGTTTATGATTTTAAGGAAAGTTTTATGGTTATCACTGGAAGTGTGGGGGAAGTGAACAGGAAAAAGAGCATATGTATGTTTTTTATGGAAGCAGTGGTATCTAGATAAGGGTGTGATAAATGAAGTCTGCTAGGCATCTTAGATTTCTTATCCACTAACTGTCTCTCTGGGAATTAATTATATACCAGCGGCATTGCTACACAGTATATTTTAATTCTTCTTGTCTGTATGTCGCCTTTTTGATCACTTCCTGTGTGTTTTTCTTCTAGCTAAAAGTACTTGTTTGGCTTCCATGGTGGTAGTGATATGTTAAATATTCCTATATATTAGTACTGTAACCCATTTAACCCTTTGGGAAATTGGAAGAATTAAGTCCGCTTTCTCCTTTTGGGTTATTTTTGAGATACTCTGTATAGAATGTTTTGTTACACTTGGAAAACAAATTATGGTGGTGAAGGAAGATAACTATCCTGTTACTGTATATGCTTAATAGGTTGCTGTTCTTGTCAGACAACAAATGGTGAATTATCCTGTGCTAGAGAGAGCAAAGCAGTGTCAAATGCTGTTGAAAGCAATGTTCCTTCAATTGAGACAGGTAAACCAGTAGTGCCTTCTTGTTTTAGTACTATACACTCTTCCACAACATTTGTGTATAGTTCTCACAAAGAAACTAGGCTGTAGTCCTCTCAGCTCTGCTTGGATAACTTGTATTTAATATTTAATTCAAGTATTGGGCGGTATGTTAGGTGTTTGTTCTATTCTGCCTCATAGTTATTAATCAGTGCTCAAGATGGACAGTTGGGTTTTTTTTTTACCAGCAAGCTGCTTTAACAAGTCCTTCTGAGCATTCAGACCTCTCCATCATTGCCTTGTTTGGATGCTGGTAAATAGAATGCATAACCTGACTTTGCTTCGAGTTTTCAACTTAAACACTTTTTTACATTCTCTCATTCACATCTTGTGTCTTCTAAAAGGGCCTCTGAAGCCTTTGTTGTAATCATGTTTGGTTTTGAATGAGAAACCTGAATGACATCTAAAGGAGCAAGCACTTACTGCAGATTAGACCAAATGTTTATGCCCCTTTACTATTCATGTCTGGGGAAGAGAGATGGAGAAAATTTACTAAGGGGGCTTTAGGAGTCACTGAAATAGAAAAAATGGTTCAAGGTGACTTTTCAGGCCGTGATGGAAAGCTGCATTGCTCAACCCATCCTCATTGTACATCACTTTGAATAAACAAAGCTAGCTGCAGTGCCGCCTTTCTCTTCTGCCAGGTTTCTTTTTCTTGGTGTTTTGCATCCTTAACAAATATGCTTTCATATGCTTTGTTTGGATGCTGCATAAGTTTCAACAAGTCCATTTCACACAAACATTCTTAAGTCTCCTCTCACAAAATGCTAGCCTTCCTCCTATTGCAAACTCCCTTATCTATTAAGTAATCCAGACAAGCATTGTAAGAATGTCTTCTGATGATAGAGGAAGGACAGATTAATTTTCTTATCCTAAAGATAGGGTGGAAAATATCTTATGATTGAGTGGCATTTTTTTTTGACCTGGTGAGTGAACACTTCAGAACTGTAAATCAGTAAAAGCAAATTGTAATGGATATACTTGTGAAAGAAACTTTGGCTGCAGTAATTCCTAATCCTTCTTCTACCCATTGAACTGTTATGACAGGTATATCTGGTAAAAATTCTTAGGTATGTGCTTGCCAGAAAGTTTTTCACTGCCATCTAGAGGAAGATACTCAGAATTCCTTTGAACTCTGTAGCTGGAAGACTAACAGCCATACTCTGTGTGGCTCTTTTGATTGAGAGATTTATGACAGTGTTCTGAAATATCATGTTAAAAATACACTCACAGAACACAAATAAATATGGCTGATTGCCTGTCTGATCTAGAGCTCAACAACACCAACACTAGTTTTAACTAGTAGAAACAGGAGAGTTGATGGTATATTTGAAATATTTATTCCAGAAATTAAGTTTAAAAACTGTTCTGAGACATGGCTGTTTTTTTCATTATTTCTAGTGGTGCTTTCTAACAGTTTACCACAACTTAATTTTGCATTAAACCTTTGAGAGAGAGAAGAGTTCTGTTGCAATGCTTCTTCATTATAGAACCATATGTGAACTACTGTTTCATTTGTGAATAGATGTCTTAACAGGTTCTTGTCAAAGCTAATATTAAATGTTGCATGTGTGACTTCAGTGCAGATACTTACAAGGTAGTTTAACTAGCAAGCTACATTAACAAGTTTGCTCATGGAGTTTGTAAATTAGAAGCCTAACAGAAAATTCTGGCGTGTTTTTCAGCTGATCAGTGTGTGAATCATTGCAGTGCTCAAACCTGTGTGTTGGCTCAAGAGGAACAGCTTCTACAGACCGGGGACAAACAGCTGGCCAGACATGTGCTGCTGTGCTTACTTCTTATTGTTGGCCTGTTTGCTGTAAATATTTTTTCTCTCCATCTTGTTTTAAGTCATTGGGGTGGAATGCTTTTTAGGAAAGCTGTGTAGACAGTCCAGTAAAAATCTTCCAATTACTCACGTAACAATTAATTAATTAGAGGCTTTATTTTGGTCCCTTACTGAAAGGTGGGATATCATAAAATTATTTTTTTTTGTGCCACACCATAAATTAAAGGCAAATTAATATTGATTATATTACTGAGCAAGACACACTGGAGAACCCTAAAGGGAAAAAAAATGGGACTATATCATTTGGTAATTAATTCATTACTACAACACTTCTTGCCATTTTTCTTGAGAGCTAGTCTTCTTCCCTAGACAATAATCAATTAAAAATACAAAACGGATTCTAATTCTGAAGGAGACCATAGAATAATTGTTCCTTCTGATCGTGCTTATATGTGGAACATGGATTTCTCTGAGGTGCTGTAGCAATAAAAAATAATGTAAGACTTTATTTGAAACGGGAAAGTACAATTTTGTTGCTTTTAGTGGTGGTTTAGAGGCAAAACAACTAAGCTGGTGTTGCCAAGCATCATTACTTCCTAGATTTGTGAAGGTGGCTGTTCCTGTGTAAAAGTGTGAAACACCAGAATGTAGTGCACTAGGAATTTTAATTCTTTACTGTGGCAAAGATGATAAACAACTCTCTCTGAATGTAACGTTCAAAGTTGAGCTTCTTGTGGATGACAATTAGAGGGGAAAGTTGTTGGTTTTTTATTTGAAATGAAAAATACCATGGCACAAGTACTTGATACTGTAAAGCAGGACAGTGTGGCACAACAGTGTAGTGTCATAGCTGCTACTGCTACTTTTCAGATTCTGTTAAGTTACAAAATGGAAGATTTTCTGCTCTCGAATTTCCTGTATCAAACATTCCATGCTAATACTTTTTTTTTTCTGGTTTTTATGTCTTCTATATTTAAGAGGTGTGCCAAATGGCAGTCTCTATTTTAGTTGTATCAGAATAATTACATAGACACAATGAACTGAGGCCAGTTACATTAAAGAATGAGCCTTTACACCCAACTGGGTGAACTCTGGAGGTTTTTTCCTTTCTGTCAGGCATCTGAAATAGCTGAAGTGGTATGTGCTTCAGCTTAACACAATCTTAACTATGCAGAAAATATGTAGAAAGGACTGGTCTCAGCTAAAGAGGCCTGAAGACAAATACTGAAATTCTGTCTGGGCTAATATTGTCTGTGTTGGGTTAAAGTATGCTTAAGGCAAGTTCCTTATGTAAACGTGTAAAGGGCAGGACCTCTACACTGGCATGTTTTTAAAACAGAAAAGCTCTTGCTCGGTTTAAGCCTAACTAAAATGATGTTTTTTTTCCCCACTTATTTGTCTATCTGAATTATTTGTTAAATAAAGAAAGTGAAAATTGTGCAAGAATATGTTAGCATGTGAAGAATAAGAAAATGCTTTTGATTTTTAACAGTCAGGTTAGGTTTGTGGGTTTGGTTTTTTTTGTTTGTTTGTTTTTTTTTTTTTTGTTTTTCTTAACAGAATTTTTCCAGTTGTTTGTGGTGGCTGTTCAACCAAGAGCCTGGACGGCTGTATGTGGAATTGCAGTTCTTCTGTGCTGTGTTTAATTTTGGTCAGGTACCTATCAATGTTTGTTCTGAAAATGACTGCTAGTGAATGTTGCAGCAGATGCTATTACAAGCATTGCAATTTGAAGGCCTCAAACAATGCTGAACTTACCAGCTCCTTAGGGTGTTTTGCCTTTTTTTTCCCCAAGTCTTCTCTTTTGTTTTGATAACTTTTTTATCATAATGCCTGTATTCTATGTGCATGAACACTTTCTTGTTAATCTGTAAAGGCTGAAAGTTAGGCAGCGTTAACACACATGCTAGAGGAATATGTTCCAGATCCTTGGACATCTGTACCTACAAGGTGTGCTGCAGTATCAAGTCATGACAGTAGTTTTCGTCCAGAGGCAGCACAAAACCAATGAATTAACTAGAGAGCATTCTAGTATCCAAATTACAGCAAGTCAGGTCTTCTCGTGACATTAACAAAGACAGATGTAAATAACTGGCTATGTAAGGATAGCCAGGTGTCCTTGAGAGTCAGGTGATACGTCACAGCATTAATTTTACCAAACTGTCTCTTGAAGAGTTTCTTTAATGGACTGTTACATATTAATCTGTATTTTTAAGGCCCAAATGAAAAAATCAAAGCAGAAACAAAATGTATTTTGAGTGTTATCTAAAGAAGAGGGATACTTTTCCCATATGTTTTGGCAATGAGTTTTTAACACTTTATTTTTGTTCTTTAGAAGCCAAAGGTTTTGCTTAATGTTGCTTTTTCTATGCTCTTTTCCTCCAGGGCTTCATTTGCTTTGGTATTTTTGGCTTAGATAAGCATTTAATCATTCTACCATTCAAGCGAAGGTAAATAGAATCTTTACACTTACTCCTGTAAACTTAATTATTAATGATCATTTTAAGGGGTATTGAGTGTTCAGTGCTAATGCATTCTGTTTCCTGTTTGTCCAATATTCCAAATTTCTTTCCTCTCCTAGTTGTTGGGAGATAATTGCAGTTCACTGTGCATGAGTTTTTACTGGTGTCCTAATGACACTCCCAAAGACACAAATCCCACAGGCTCCCTACAGACAAGATCTTTGGCAAATGATGGTGAAGTATGTGATTGGATCAGTGAGATGATAAATCTTCAGAAATAATTTAATCTGATAAATTAAAATTTAGATGTGAATTCTGAACCAGATTCTATCATCACTGTTTTAAAGTTCTGTATTCATAACCTCATGCAAGTACTTTGGATGCTTTCACTGTGGAGGCATAAGTTACACAAAGGCATCCTTAACTTGGAGGTAGCTGGCTGTGCTGTGAATCCAGCAGTTGAAGCTTGCTCCCCACTACTCTGTGTTTTTCCTTCTGCCAGAGCCTAGAATAAAACCCTCTCAGTGTACAAAGGCCATGCGAGTACATTAGGAGGATTGTGTATAAAGTATTGCTCACAAAATCAGTAAAACAATTGTGATAGCTTCCTGACTTCCATTCTGTTATTTGCAGTTTCCTTAAAAATGCCTCTGCTTAATCTACTTGTTTGAATTTTTTTTTTTTTAATCTTTTTTTTTTTTTTAAGACTTGAATTTTTCTGGGGAGGAAGAGAAGCAGCAGGACATAGAGATCCCTCTGTACCGGAGGAAATCAGGATGACCTGTCAACAGTTTGTTCACTATCATAGAGATCACTGTGTAAAAAGTATTGTCAGAGGCAGAAGGTAAGGCTTCTCCCTGCACATAGAACCTGTTACAAGGGTCAAAGCTCACCTTTTGGAAATAATGAAATGCAGCTTAATCTGTCTATGAGCAATTCCTGTTGTGACATATATGTTCAAACCTCAAGGTGAGGATTAGGAATTTAGCAGTAACTAATACAGAAATGTTTCTAGTCTCACAGTGAAACGTTAAGGTACGAGTTAATGCATTATGCCATCTAGGTTTTATATAAACCCTAAAAACTTTTATATCACCAGGGCATTGCCCCAGTTTTTGCATTTAGCTAGAGTTTAGGAGGGAAGAATCTTTCTGAAGAAATGTCTATGATAACGCCTGTAATAGAATGTGTGTCCATGTCTTACCAAACTTGAAGCTTCAGTATTTTTCTTTTGAGATTAAGAAGGTGTTAGGTGACTAGTCTGGTGGGATGGGGTGGTCTTTCAAAGCTCAGATAGCCCGAAACCACATTCCAGAAATGTTTTTGACAGCATGATGGTTTTGTTCAGTCTCCTCAGAAGGCAGTAATTTTCCATAAGAAATAAAGCAATAAAGTTATCCATTTAGGAAAAATGAACTATGGCAGTTCAAGGACTAGCTTCTTTCATACCAGACAGAATAGATGTCTCAGGAAATGTTTGTTTTGAAATAGGACAGGTTTTACAGCTGTGTTTCCTGTGCCTCTGTTGCTGTTGTGGTTTCTTGGTATGAACAGCTTTGAGCTGTTCATTTGTTTGGGCTTTGTGGTTTTTATTAATCATATACCCACCTGAGAATACATCAAAATCTGACATCTGTTGCTTCATTGTTTTAATGTTATGTTTGTGTGGAACTAGTTTCATGTCTTATTTGTGAGTTAAAAGAAACAATTTATCTTTCATTTTAAATATTCATCTAACTTGATCCTATCCTCTTTGATTTAAACATGCTGTAACTGAGACTTTGTAATAATGGATTTTTATTTAGGTTTTGCTTCTTTGCTAATAGATGCTAACACTTGCTGTGTTGCTGCTGCTTTAAATTTAAAGTAGAGGAGGAAGTTTGGTTTTTGCTGTTTTGTGTAGCTGTTAATCATCTTTGGAAACCCTGTGCTTGGTTTCCATAGAGCAGATTTTAGATAACCAGAAACATTCATTGCTGCAGGTGGTAAATTTTCAGAATGGTATTTTTACTGCAACTAGGTAGGTGTTAGTGGCATTGCTTCATAAGTATGTAAAAGAAAATTACTTCAGTCTTGTTGTAAAGGTTTTGTATATTCTCAGTACTGCCTGTGTGGTAAATATTTAAGAGGATATGCAAGTGAAATGTTTTGTTTTGTTTGGGTTTTTTTTCCCAATATATGTATGAAGTTAGTGCCTGTTTAAAGCTGTAGAGAAATCATAATGTAGAACTGAAGTGCAGGTTGAGTTTGCCACAGAAATAGTCATGCTAATAAGTACACGGGAAGAAAAGTATCCAAGAAATAGAATTACTAGATTGCATGTGTGTGTTTTCAGGAAAATTGCTACTTATGTTCACTGAAGTCTATTTCATAGTTTCTCATATTTGCACAAGCCTAAAATAACTTTGTACAAACATTTTGCTTCTCATTGGAGTGTCTCTAGGAAGAGGTAGTGAACATTGGCATGTCCCTAATATACAAAATTTACAAAAGCTCTTCCAACATGCTCTTAACTGTCATGATGTCTTTCCTTGTTTCCTGCTATTTTTCCTTGCCTTTCCCCACCGTGCAGTGGTGATACCAGATTTACAGAACATGTGGGTGAATCATTCCTTTGACATACAGGTGTGGTGCAAAGATCTCCACTGGCATCTTCTTTGGCTGTGACCTGGTGAACTGGCTCATGCAAGTTGGCCTTGCCTCTGACCGTGGTGAAGCTGTGATGTATGGAGACAGACTGATGAAAGGAGGTGTCGTCCAGCATATTACCAACGAATTTGAATTTCGGGATGAATATTTGTACTACCGCTTTATTCCTAAGAGATCAGTTGCAGTTGAGAGCCATTGACCTGAGCGTGTAAGCAGAGCACAGGCAGTTAGGGGGGTGTGACCACCTCCTCTGCCTTCAGCATTGAAATGGGAGGTATTTCTTTCTTGGGACTCTCAGAGAATGTGTTATTCTCTCTTGTTAAGAGATGTGGTTCTACTTGTGTCTGTTCTGAAAGACTTGGTAACAACCGATAGTTGGTGAGCGCTCCAACCAGAATGCAACTAGAACAAAACAAGGTTCTCTGGATGATCATTTTTTCCATTTTTAACAAAACAAATAGTAAAATGGCATGTGTCACTGTTGTGTTATAGAGGCGTTATAACAGCAGCTTTAGTGACTGGTGGCACAGTGGGGGGGGAAAAAAACCAAATGAGGTATTTTTCATGTTGCTCAGTGTTTTCCATATTTTAGTGTGATGAAATATTGATTCCTGTTTATGGTCTGGCTTCCCCCAACTTCATAGAAGAAGGATTTCTTCTATCATACCCCAGTTTTTACTACTCTGTTCTTCTCTACCAGAAACTTTTTCTAGCTGTTTACACCTCAGATTAGGTGGTTTGTTTCTCCCTTAAAGATAAAATCCTCTATTTGTAAAAGTAGAATTGTTGTGAAGATAATTGCAACGTCAGAGGATTAAAGCTAAGGAAGTACCAAGTGGAATAAATAATGGTTTTGTAAAAACTTAACAAATTTTAAGAACACATAAAAATACCCACCACTCCCCCAAATTAGGGAATGATATAATGGAATTTAATATAAACAACTGGTCCTGAAGTTTTGCCTTATGTAACAGCTTTGTCAAGAGCAGATTTTTAACTTCTGAAATTAGCCTTTCCCATTTAATTCAGAAGTGCCAGCCTCAAATAAAGATGTTATGGAAGCCTTGGACACCTGTGCAAGTCAAGACAATAAAAAATAATCAAATAGTGCAACTTTTTCAACAAAAGATAATTACTTTTAAATCCATTATATAAATTCTAACTGAACATCCAAGTTAGGGTTTAGCGTGTAGGTAAAGATCCTAAAATTTTGGTATTGGTTGCCTAGCACAGGTTTCTAATAAGCCTCAGGTACCTTTCTCTGATGTTTAAATAGTGACTTCAGTGTCATTCAGATTCCTGGGCACTGAAGGCAGAGTCTGAGAACCTGTGTGTCTTCTGCACTATTTTGAAAATGGTAAAGACAAAACTGTAGTATCTGATAGCAATTGTGTTGTCTTTTTAAAACTGCATGGACAACATTTATATAATATACAAAAATTTTATATAGTGACGGAAAGGAACCCAAGTATTAAAAAAATTTTTTTTGCTCAAGCAAATTAATAACTTCACATCCTGTTTTTAAAAGTCTTTGCCTTTTTTTTTTTTTTTAGTACACAGGTTTTTTATTATACCTACTTATGCATCTACTTGGTATTAAGAATTAAGTGATTTTAGCAGCATAAACTACTGTTGGAGCAACAATTGTTTTGTGATAGCTATGACTCCATGCAAGACTTACACTGAAAAAATAATTTGTTTTACTGTCAGTCTTGTTTCACTCCTGTAGTGTGCACAGAAATAGAACTATATCTTACTGCATAAGTATGCTATACAAACTGACATATTTTAATGTTTTCCAGCAACAGAAAAATTGATATTTGTATCAGGCTGTGGTCACAAAGGAAAACAATAGTGTGTTTCCAGCTGCTGAAGATGGCTACATCAAATATTTTGTAATAGTTAGATCTATGTGACTTAAGAGCAGGAGTCATGAGTATGTCTGGCTTCTAAATCCTGTAACTTGTCAATAAATCTGTTACTTGATTTCAGATTTCTGAGTGTTGATGTGAGGTATTGGGAGGGTTATGTGTTCATGTCAAGATTTACGACAAATATGTTTTTTTCTGAGAGATTTGTTGAAGTGGCTCACAGGTTTCAAATTTGCTATTTCTTAAATCCACCCTTTAATACTTTTTGAGTAGGCCGAGGACTTGTTAACTGGTGTTCACACAGAGATACCAGTTTTCATCTAACAGCCTAAACAAATTTTAGGCGTGTTTCACATTATATTTGGTAACTACTTTTTAAAAAAAAAAAAAAAAAAAATTCTTTAGATGTTCTTAGGTGAGTTTTATGGTCCTATGCATAGTCATTGTTCTTGCATTCCTTTCTCATTTTATCATAAAGTCCTGCCCTTGTCTCCTTTTATAGAGGGATAGCTCTTGCTATTTGCTAGATTTTAACACAACTTACCTGTATTAAGTAAGAAATTGCTGAAAATTTCTGCCTAGAGAAGGCTCCCTGTTACAAATTTAATGAAGAGAGCACCTTTAATTAACAACTGATACCAAATTCTGTTAGATTAACTGTTACAACATTATGACTGCTGATAACATGCCCATTAGTCCAGTGAGAGTCTATGGGGGTTAATAAATAGACTAAAGAAACTAGGAATGAAATATAGTATATGAAAATCTATTTCTAAATCACTGGGTATTTCTGGAAGCTAAGAATAGACTATTAATTGCTTTAGTAAGTTAAGTAACTCTTTTATCTGATAACTATTTGCTTCCACCAAGCAGTGCTGAAAAGTTTTTAAAAACAGTTGACAATTTGATGTATGTCAAGAGTTGATCTACTGACGTTTGAATTTTTGGTGGTTAGAAATAGCTTTGGTTTAAAGATGTGGTCAGTGCTACACTGAGTGCTTCTATTTCGAAGGTGGATTATTTTGGGATAAATCTCCGTTAACTTGGAAGTTACAGTTCCACGAAGACATCCACTGAACAATTAATTCCAGAGGAGTTCCAGGGAAACGCTGGATCTTTTTTCTAGAACTAATCTCAAAATAATTGTGATAATGGACAGGAATGGATATAAAACTTTTAGTTTTCTAGATAGTAATTTTAGAACACTTTTTTTCCCCAGTAACGATCCTTCCCAAAGGTCTAGCCAGGCCTTTTGAAATGTGTAGCAAGAGGCGCTCCAAGTTCAAATCCATGCAAAGGATGCCCTCTAGAGGACTTTCTGATTTTTATCTTTTTTTTCAGATCGGTTGTAGGAGGCAGGGTTATTTATTGCTCCTGATATCGTCTTCGTTTTGTGTTTCTCCACTGCATGTGTTCTAGAAGGATGAAATCCCAAGAAAAAAAGGTACCAAAATATCCCCTACTCTGTTGGCCATCACTTGATCTATTTCCACACATCACGTTTTTACTTTATGTTCTGTAAACCAGTAAATAAAAACCAGAACAGAAACTAGAGGAACAGTTGGACTATATCTGCCTATGTTACAACAAAACCTATATGCTTAACCTGGTTAATTGCCACCCCATGATAAAGTACCTGAGAAGTTCACTTAAAGGCCTGCTCCCCCACCTTCACCTCTTTCAGCCCTGTGTACCTTCACTATTTTTGCACTGTAGCATAAAATTTTTTCTCATTTTGCTATGCTACCTGTAATTTTGACTCATACCTTGCTTTCCAGCACAGTTTTACCTGGCACTTATTGATGTCTTTGCAGTTATCCAAGAGCTAGTGTAAGACAGCTGATGATCAAAAATAGGACAAAGATATACACAATTGTCAGATACAGACAATTCAGGAGGAAAGTGAGTAAATACAGCAAAATTTTGTTACAACACGCCTTCCAGTTCACTAACATCCACTGTACTACTGAAGTGGTAAGAAATTTGGTTGGTAACACAGGCACAAAAGATTCAGTCAACTAAAGCTTACTTTCAGTCTTAGCTGCTACTCAATCCTACTTGCTACTGCTGCTTGGTACACCTCGGATCAATAGAATTAGAAAGTTAGAAAACCTTCCCTGATCCAGTAGTTTCTTGCCGTGGATCTGAACACAGTACCCCAAATTAAATTCTACTTTCATTGTACAACCAGGAAGAAAAAATTCTAACAAGCTCTGTTTTCTTATTCTGCAAACTTCATTGTATAGGTATTTCATTTGCCTATACTTAACTTTTTTACCAGTGGGAGGATAGAACAGCTTATAAAAATGAGAAAACTGCTCATGTGTAGCCCTGTCTTTAGCATCTGAGACTACTCTAGACACTGACTAAACATGGAAAAACCGTCACATTTGCTGTGTCTTTCTGTGGGGATGCTGTCATGTCACATACTGCTACTGCTGCTCTGCTGCTTCATTTCATGTTACAAGTGCTCTTCTGAAGGTTTGCAGAAGCGCTGGGTTGTGGGTTTTTTCCTTCCAATCATACTTTTATCCTGCTTGATCATGTATTAAAGCCATAATCTTCTTTCTTTTCACTTATAAATGATAATAAAAGTAGCGTCACCCATTGGTCATTAAACAAGATCATGGAAGGAAGAGTTCCTGCCAGGGTAAAAAGCTTGATTAAATTAACTCTACACTCTAGTAGTTTTGGCAAGACAAGGAATGGTTAAAAGGCTGGTTATCAATTAAAAAAAAAGTATTAGTCCTTTTTGGTGTCCTGATGAGTACCTGTGTATATTTGTGTACCCAAACCTCTTCCTTTCTAGTTGCCTGATTTTAAAAAAGTAACAATTCAAGAAACTTTTAAAAACTCCCACATGATGTTATCAAGTGTACTGCAGAATTAATCTGACAATAATTGTATTTTATGTAAGTAAGTTACTTTATTTTTTTGTATTAGGGTGGGGAAAGTAGACAGGGAAGTGAAAACCGTGTGGTAACTTGCAGGATTCTTGCATTGTTTAATTCCACATAAACATATTTCACAACAAATCATGGTAGAATTTTAACTGATTTGGTTTTAATAAACCTTGACCTCTTAGCCTCATTTTACATTGAAAAAGGTTCACATATGACATGTATCTTAGAATGGTTTTGTCAAACAGCTGAGTATCAATTTGAGTTGACTTGCTTATCACTTTCCTTTCTGTTCAGTGCAAGAAATAGGTCCTATCCTTTAGGAAGTCCTTCAGCATAGCCATTTTAATTCAAGCCATGTGAAATGCTGCTACGATTATCTTGACTATAAAAGCTAAGTGTGTGTATGCTAGAACTTAGCCCTCCAAATCTGAGTTAGCGTTCCTCATCCAGACAGGGTTGCTCTGCAGTTCAGATGAGCTATTACATTCTCATTGCATCTCCTCTTGACAAAATCAGTATCTGCTGACAGCTTTGTCACGTACAGACAAAGCCACTGCCTAACTCTTAAGAGCCTTTTCAGCATTGCTTCATACAAACAAAAGCTGTCTGGCCTGAACATGAACTGTCCATACTAACCGGTATATGGAAAATAAGTTGTAATCTATATAGCCATTTGATTAGAAAAATTAATCCTAAAATTGAATTTTGCCAATTTCAAACAGTAGTTTTAGCTATATATTTTGAGTTCTTCTTCTACACACTGTGAAAAAAGGTTAACCACTTGGTTCATGTCGAGACATCCATTTTGCAGGATTGATTCCATTTCACTGAGCTTCCGTTTCTCCAACTCCTGTATCTCTTTCAGCATCTGTTTACCTTGGTCCTGCAAAAAGAAACGTCTATTTCACTAAAAATTATACAGAGTACGTAGTGCTCACCCTAACAAAATTCTGTTCTGCTGTCCTTACTCTCACCTCTTAATAGTTTCTAGGATACAAATTTGTGTTGGTAGAAGTTAGGACCATGACAACTTTTCTTAGATGTCTTTTCTGATATCTAGCACTCACTTTATCTCCCTGCATCTTTGTCTGATGGATTGAAAATAAACAAAATGAAAGCTGCTTGAAGTATTTATGCTATCAAAACTTAAGTGGGCATATGTCTTATGTTTTAGAACATGTCTCTGTAGCTAGGAGAGCTGCTGATTTTTGATCATCAACTGTTCTACACTAAGCAACTCCCACTCTGCTTCACCTTCATGTCCAGCTATCTTTGTGATCTTATTTCCTTTCCTGTCCATCCAAGCAATGACAAAAGGCATGCCCTGCTTACTGCCTGAGACCAGGGTCCTGAAGTTCTAAGTGCTCCTGCCAGGGGTCGTGCGTTTGCCTGCGGCTGCTCAGGCATTCCCCATTATCTGACTGGTGCAAGGCTATGTGTGCCCTGCTGCTTTGCAAGATGAGCCCTACAGATACTTGTCTGGGCCTAGGCCTGGGAGTACAACAAAGTGCTAGTTCTCATTTTTAGTGTTTGAAACATATGCCTGCCAGATGCCAAGACAACGGGCTTCTGCTGCACTATGCAGTTCTTTGCGGTCCATCAAAGGGCATTAAATGGTATCACATTAACAACATGTGAGCAAGGAACTTATATAAACCACCTGCTTGCATTGAAATCTAATTTAATCAACGTACCTTGGTAGTTTCCATAACTACAGCAGCACTTTCATGTTTTTTATAGAGCTCATGTCTTCGATCGGGCTTAGTCTGAAAACGTGGTTGCTTCTTAACTGGATCATCATGACCAAATGTAGGGGAGCTAGTTTTTAATAACTGAGTAATACTGGGCACAAAAATAAAAGGCTTGAATACAGACCTAGAAAGAGAAAATAGAACAGAGATCCTTTCCCATACAGTTTTGTTAAAATTGTTGAGTCAGTAGCTTGCTGTATACTTCCTTATTCTTCTAATTCCTTTTTTAAAAAAGAAGTCTTAGTTTAAAATAAAAGAAAAAAACAAACAAAACAGTCAGTGTCATAGCAGTATTTCACTAAGTAAGTTGGTAGACAACATTAGTGTACATAATGTACCTTATGTTCCTTCTTGTGCTTTTTCCAGGGGAAAAGAGAATAATAAAAAAAAGGAATTAAATTACATAAATCGCAACACTTTTTCATTTAGATATTTGCAACTTTTTATCATAACTACTTGCTGCTACACCACCTTGCAGGATCTGGAGTTCCAGTAAAGAAGTGAACACACGGCAGATTAGGCTGCTGAGGCAGTACAGACACCATGCTTCCAGTTGTCATAAATTCACCTTCCATATTAATGCCACTCTCTTTGTCACGAAGAATTTCCATCATTACTTCAGATGTGATAGATCCTATTTAAGATACAAGACAATCATTTACCCACAGTGCTACTTATAATATCAACTAAATGACAAGCTCTGTACAACTGGCTGCTTTTTCCTTAAACAGGCAATGACAATTTTAGTTTGTCTTTGTTGGCAGAAAAAAAAAGAATCATCCTAACAGCATAACTTAATAGGTAACACACTTAAAAATATTATTGTCTTCCCCGAAGTATTTATTTCAAAGAGTAGGTGACAATGAGCTATAACATTTATGACTTAGAGAAGAGGGAGGACAACACCACATGATGTTTCCTAGAGAGGTAAAATACATATGGCTAGCAAATGATCATTAACACAGTAACTTTTCAGATGAAAATTAGTAGCTTGGATTAAAGGCTGAACTTGATGAGCACTGCGTGGAAGTAAAGATAAATCACCATAGCAGTTACTGGCAATTGTACACAGTTAATACCATCGTGTTGCTCTGGAAATTTTAAAAAAATAACTCTGCATGGATTTTGTGTGTACCTTTGAAAGTGAAACACCAAGACTGTTTGGTTTGGTTTTTTTTTTTTGTTGTTGTTGGTTTTTTTGTTTTGTTTTTGTTTGTTTGTTTGTTTTTTAATCATCCAACCTTCAGAAGCACTTAAGTTTCAAGCTGACAATTGAAAGGATGCACTGGGCTAACAACACATTCTCTACTCAGCATCAACAAACGACAACAGTACATCCATTTGTAAAGTCTTAACTACCAATGTGAAGTAGAGTGCCAAATGTCTCTAGGAAAATAATTCTTTCTTCTCAGTTAGGTGGAACAAAACCTTTTCCACATCTGCCATTGCATCTAGTGTTCAAATGACACCACCATTTTTAACAAGGTGCCATCTCCCATTTAATATTTTAGTGTTTCCCTCACTGAAGTTCTAGCTGCATAAAATTAAATTTTTAAACTGCTTTGCTGTTTCCTCTTAAAGCAATCACTCTGCTGCTAAGTCGGATGTCTCCAATATTGTTTTTTTAATACACGAATCAAATTGCCTGTAGGCAGGCATACAGCACTACATTTCACCAAGAAAACATTCTTAAGTATTCCCACAGTTGACTGGGAAAGTCAGAGAATTCAAGACATCAGCAAGCTAGATGAATCAAAGAAATTAAAAGAAGCAACAGACAGTTTGTCAACTGCAAGCAGGAAAGAAGGTATTGTGTATTTTCTGCTAGACTCTTTTTTTGTCATTTTGTGTTCCTGAAATGTTCCCTACTTTTTTAAATGTATGTAATATTTATCTAAAAATGGTCTTTCCATGGTAGGCAGCCTGGAAAACTGCAATGCCACTGAATGACAAAGCTGGGAAGGACAGATTAAGAAACCAGTGATTTTACTGATGCTGTAAACCAAATAGCTTTTAGTTAGGGCACCTATTTAAAACAAACCTAAACAAACTGAAACCATATGAAGCTGATAGCCTGAACAACCAGTGTGATTTTTAAAATGGCTCAGGTAAATGCCTGAAAATGGGGATTTAGAATGAAAACACTGATAGAATCTCAGCATTGTTGTAATACAAGTAAATACAGGTATTATGAAAATGCTTTCAGTATTCAGAACCTGCAATTCCCAAAATGAATGTGGGATTTACACAATGACTAGAGCAGGATAGCAAAAGGTCATTCATTCTGATGCATTAACTAAATGCTAAACCTGGTCTGGCAGAGCTCAGCCAAATAAATAAAAAAAAACATAGGGGTGCAATGTAATTTTGGTTCAGATTAATTACTTCAAATGAGCAAGTGAATACAGATGCAGCAAAAACCTGCCAGGTGGATTCAGTCAGAAGGGAAGTAATAGCTTCTTTCTACAGAGGTCTGAAAAATAAGGCACTAAGTGATTAGAAGCACCTGCTTAGAGTACAGAAAATTATTTTTTTCTGCTCTCAGTGTCTTTTATCACACTGCACAAGGTTAGAGGAGCAGTTCTAGTGAAACTACAAAGATTTAAAAAACAATCTCAAATATAAATTGAAGATACACATCCAAATGCTGAGCTGTTGTCCTAGGCCTGTACGAATGGTAAGACTGAAGATGTTCATACAGTTCTGTTTGTTGCTGCAAACCACCGGGATTCTGTTTTAACATCTATTTTTTTCCTTTAGAAGTACAGTAATAACATATACCCTATCAAAGTGTTTTAGAGCAGGTCTTACAGAGTATTTAGTGGTATGGTCATAATGTGACCTCCCATGTTTTTACTGTAGCTGTGTGTTTTTGATATTTGGCCCTTGTTTTAATTTTTCCTCATCAACAAATTGGCAAAAATGGATAGAAGTTTTCAAGTTCAACCTTTCTCCTTTAGGCAGAAAGTTCTCAAGTAAGTTTTGGTTCACCAAGTCTTGTGAATGAGTACCTGTATCAGATGTCTAATCATTTATGAATTTAATTAATGTAGCTCACTAAGTGCTTTGCATACCTTTTTAAAAAAAATATATAAGAAATGATACCTTTGTGTTTGTTCAGAAGTTTATAGCCTTCGCAATATCGGCTTCTGGATGTGGTCATTCTGGCAGTGTTTACAAACGAATATGTGGCAGCGAAATCAAATTCCTTTTCCCCATCCCACCAGCCCTTGCTTTTGGCATATTCCTTCAATTCTGGGTGTTCTCTGTCAATCTTGGTTGTGATAGACAGCTGGTTGGAAATATTCCGTACACCTCCTGTTCGTAAGGTAAGGAAAGGATCATTTTAAGACACTGAATGCTTTTTCTTGATATTTTGTTTATATGTAGCTTGCTAAAGCAAACTATGCACTGAAGAGTTTCCTACAAGATGCCCGAGCCTTGTGGTTTATTTTTGGCCCTCTCTCCTTGGCTATATGCATCCTTCTGTTTGAAATTCCACTGCCACTCAGTTCTGACTCATACTTCTATTGCCAACATCAGGTTCTGTCCTGATAATTCTCATATTTACGTTCGTTCTTAGACCTCCAAAGCCACAGCTTGTCCTTCTAAGGCCACTGGAAGAATCAGCCTCTTCCAGGCTCAATGCACCAATCCTGTCACCAAATGAAGCTGTCACTGCCACCACTGTTAAAACCATACATACTGCTGTCATTCCCATGCTGACTTTCTTACTGTCCTCTGTTTTACAAGTGTGGAATCGTGACCTGCGGAGCGGGGTGATATGTTTTGCTTAGCATGAACAATCAGTACAGGCCTTAGTTTCTCATAGGCCTGAGAAAGTCCATGAAACAACCTTGAATTAGGAGAAGAGCAAAACAATGGGAGATAAGGAGCTCCGCTGGTGGTTCACCCAGACAAGACTGATAAACTTGGCAAGACTAAATTCAACAATCTGTACAGTGACATAAAGGCTTGCAGAGCACGTGGACAATAACTGTTATCCAATCTGTAGCTCAGCTTAGGCATGTGAACAGGCTTGTTAACCTATGGGGTCTGGGGGGCTGTCTCTTGTCTACTACAAAAGGCTGTAATACTTTGCAATAAATGGATTCGACTGTGAACCCCTACGGAGTATGCGTCTTTTCTCCGCACCCCTTCCCGACATACAAGTGCAGAATTGGTCATCTCTGAGTCTGAAAAGGCCCCCTGTGACTTGGCTCCTCTGTGGAACTGCTAGCCACTCCACTCTGATGCCCTGGGAAGCAACTCGTGCTGTTTACAGGCACATGTACATATCTGGGGGCTAGTCTGATGCCTTAATGAAATGGTAAATGAAAAGTGGAGCACTCCTAATCATCACTGTATCCCAAATGTTTAAAATTAAGAGCACCATCTCCCTACCTTCTACCTTTTCTGCTGCCCAGTATTTTCCTGATGTCTCCAGCACCCATGCTTCCTTTCTGTCGGCGATCAGAAAACTGTTATGGTATGTAAATGCCACTTGACTCTCCATACAATTTCCTCCCTGTCCATATTTTTCTAGCAAATCAACTATGACAGTAAGAGCCTTTTCAGCTGTGTCCGCTCTCTCGAGTCCAAGCCTAAAACAGAAGGAACATGTTATCTTTGGAATTATAAACTTTACATACAACTATTCGGCCTGAGTTTTCAAATTAACTTGCAATGCTATTTCTGTGTGTGACTGTCCTGGTTTCACTGGGCCAGAATCACAGTCTTGCCATCACACTCGGTATAGAAGGGGAAGTTTGCTGATTCTGCTCCTCAGGACTGCTTTCCCGTTTATTATGACCACTGTACATTTGCTGGGCTGAGTAGAACTTCATTTACTTTATACTGGCATTGATATTATTTTGGCTGTTTCATTAGATCTGTTTTCATTTTGAACTGTAGGTTTTCTTTTCCTGACACCCCTTCTTGGCTGGGGAGAGGTCATCAGGTGATAAAGCAACTGTTGCAATTTAGCCCTGGATACAGGCTAAATAGAGACAGTACCTGATGTTGGTACGATCTGGTAAGGGAAAGGAGCGAGTCATCTAAAGGGGTTTTTTGAAGTGAGTCCTCTGTGTCCTTGATGTGGGGAAAAACAGCAAACGGAAATATGAAAAAGCTGCCAGGAAACACCTTCAAGTTTTAGACTGGGGGGAAACAGTACCAAGGAGAATTGACTGAGTGCTGTAGATCAAGGGGAGTTAAGTTACACTGGCACCCAGTAAGGCAGGCATAAGAAGTTGTCGCTGTTTACATGGAAACGTGCGGCCAAGACTGAAACTTTAAAATACGTGTGTGTGAAAGATAGAGGAAATAGGAAATTGGTACAGACCCAAGAAAAAGGCCCGAAGACTAGTTCCCAAAGTTTACCTGTGCTCTTGTTAAAAGTCTTGTTTCAGTTTAGCATAAACCTTGTAGAAAGAAAAACGTTTGGCCATTTCCTTGTCAGATTCTGCTCTAGCACCTGATGCCTCCCCCAGGCGCAGGGCAGGGATCTGACGCCTGTGCCAAGAAGTACTTATTTTTAACCGCGACTGGAACAGCAAAAGGGACAGGTGTGTCCTCTGAAGCACCTATTCCCCCGTACTACACTACACTCGAAATTCCCGTTTCAAAATAAATTCCGAATTCGGTACCATTTACCAAAAGAGGCGGTGCCAACCTTACGAGGTCCATGCCGAGAAGCGCTTCGCGGTAGCAGAACTCGTCTCTGCCCCACACCGCCTCGTTGCCGATGCAGACGCCGTGCTCGTTGGCGCCCATCTCCGCACCCCAGAGCCAGGAGGGCCGGCTCAGCACCACGGCGTGCGTCCGCGCCACCTGCGCGACCGACACGTAGGTGCACTGCGGGAAGTCAGAGCACACAGCGGTTACCTTTCACCCCGTCGCTTGCGCGAGGGTCTCCCCCTTCGCTAACCGGCCGCATCGCCGGCGAGAAACACGCGGCACGGGGCGGGCGGGCTTTGGGGTTCG
>NW_008625185.1:0-57032 GCF_000691845.1 Merops nubicus
GGATCGGGTGTCGGTAACGACACAAGGCAATAGTTGTAAACTGAAGAACAGAGAGAAAACCACAACATTTTCACGATACTATTTTTTTTTTGTTTAAAAATGTGGAGCAGAATATCTGTACTTACTTACACAGTATGTACAGGAAATTAAAATTTCATGTTGAAAATGAAGATAATATATATATGCACGTCAGTCCAAATGACATGGAATTCACAAATCTTTTAATAATTAATATTTTATAGATACTGAATAGTAAAATTGTCAGCTAGTTGCATGTCCTGCCCAAATGCCAGGAAAACCAGAGCATTTGATGTTACTGAGCAGGCTCACAGAAGCTAATCCTATTCACACTGTGAGGAACTGCTACGGAATCATCATCTAAAAGCATATCAAATAATGCTAAGGCATCTCAGCTGAATCTGCTCCCTTTATAACATTAAGCTGAGGCAGCTTCATTGTCATCATTGGCAAAGGAGATCTTGTGTCCAAACATGCTGTTGAAAAACTGAGATTCTCACAATTTTGGAAGGCCTATTAGCACACACTATGATTGTATACGATGAACAGAGCTGTCAGTCACTCATCACATCTTCTATTAGAACATCTACTCTTAGCTTTCTTATGATTATTTTTGATTATATTTTACACCTACTGTAGTAAAGTTCTCATCTTTCCAGTCCAGAAGAACACTCAGGTCCTGCATATTCAGCATCACCTCAAAGAACAGGGAAGGAAAATGGGAGCACTGTTAATAGCTCAGGCTTCAAATGACCAGATTTTTCCTTTCTTTCATTCATTTGAATAATTTAGAGTTTTTATAATGAAAAAAATGTAATTTTACTCCAGTATCATGGACATGACAGGTATCTTCTGAGTTCTTCAGTTTTCTGACAGGATTGGATATAGGTTCCCATAAAAAAGAGAACCTAAAATCAAGAAGTGCTTCAGCTACTCACTGCCACTTGTAATGCTGCTTTCTGCTACCCCATGACTATTGTAGCACTCTGGTGGCAGCAGTGAGGCAGAGGTGGGAACAGTAGTGAAGTGCTGACAATCAAGGTATTTCATTAATTTGCCTACGTGTGGGGTGTCTTACACTCGGCTACAGGGCATGCCCTGAAAGACATGGCATAGATAATCAAGCATGAGCACTAGATTGCTCAGGGGCTCAAGGCTGTTGTGGGTGCTGCTGCCTCCTACATCTCCTGGTCTTCTGACAGCCCTCCTAATGACCCCTGGACCTTTATCAAAGCAAAATACTTTCCCTGCATACCAGCCTATATGACAAGCAGTTTGCACCAATCCAGAATCTCCCTCTGAGCACCTGCAGCTCCCTCTGATGACAGGAAAGAGAATGCTAGGGACAAATTCTGGCAAGCTTCTCAAACCACAGCAGGTTTCAGCAATAACTACGGTTCCAGGAGAGATTAATGGGTTCGAGTGATGAAAAGATAAGTGTATACTTTCCTCAGCTGGAATTAAATCTGGAGGAAATAAGATTCTACAAAGACTGGAGAAATCACAGGTGGCACTGATGATAGGAACAAAAGAAGAAGAAAACATAATAAAATCTGAGACCATTTATCAGTTGATAGTATAGGAATTGCAACTTGCAGCAGAGAAAAATTATTTTCTCCTTTATGCAGAAAGAGATAACTGTAGAAAAGTCCTCCAGTAAAGGATTCCTTGGAGATAGTCAGCCTAGGCAGAAAAATCCGTTTCTGAAGTGCTCAACTCCTACTCTTGCAATGCCTAATGGCATGGACATTTGACAACACAGTCTTTTCTGATCTTGAGACCATGTGTGTGAGAAAAGAAACTACCTATTCCTCTTTCTTTACTTCTGGAGTTTATGACAGAATAAAATGTAGTATGTGCTTACTGAATACGTTCTGCTCCCCATACTTAGAACCTTATACCCCAGTACCTTTATGTGTATTAAAAAATAAACCTTTTATGAACTGAGTAGGAAAACTGTGAGAAGTGCCTAGCTGCTTTCCCAGCACACACCTGGACATTGTGTGGGTACTGGTATTTAAATTAATGAACATGTTAAACTGGGCTCCTCATCTGTGGCATCCCATGTGGATAACACCAGACATGCCTGCATCAACTGCAAAGTGCCTGCCCCTGACCTTCCAATTTATTTACTTCAACTTATTTTACCTATCTGAATATATGGGGGGTCGAGGTAGCTACCAACCCAGCAGCCTTACACCAGTTATCAATGGATGGAGGAGCAGAACTTTTCAACATCTTGCCAATTTGTAGCCAAGCAGTTGAAATTCATCCAATTATTGTGGACCTGATCTTACTCTAACCACCAAAGAAAGAAAAGCCCCTACTAGTTCGAGTAGGAATGCAGTGAGATCAGTAACTGATCCCGGTCCGGAGCAGGATTTTCTTTCAGTGGAAGCAGAGAGCTGCACAGTGGAAGAAACCTTTCCCCAAAATCACCAGGAGTGCCCCAGCAGGACAGGAGGAGCAGCATTTCCTGGTGGGTGCCTACTCTCTCACACGATGTGGCAAGAAGAGTTATCTGCCCACAGCTGTGCCGACTCTTGATGATGAAATTATTTAATTCACAAAACATCCAGTACAGGCCCTGCAACAACAACAAAATGTCATGCATTCGGTATATGGAAATTAAATTACTTGGTTTTGTACACAGCATTTCAGTCATTAGAGAGATAATGACTTGCAGTACGTTTTTGAGAAGAAACACACAGTGATAATCTTATTTACTTTACACTTTAATTTCCTAACATGCACATGTGCACGGAGGACTTGTTTGTGCAAATGTCAGTTGTCAAAGAAATGTCAGATTACAGTTAATTTAATATTGCTGCCCCTTAGGCTCAAGCAGATGGCCGAAGTTCAGGAGCTAGCAGGGTTGTCCGCATTAAGAAAGAAATCCACGCTGTGCACAAGGTAGAGTTTTGCTGTAATGTTGATTATGTACACAGACATGCAGACACATATATACACACATATATGGAAAGTAGAGAGAATAGAAAAGTGTGTTGTTAAAAATTTTTTTATTCAAATGATTTTTTTTTCCAGAAGAAAATATTCTATTTGCAATCACTTTGAGCTGAATTGCATTTTCTGACTGACGTGATATAATTTATTTGAAGTCACATAATGCTATATATTGCATTTCTCCATTGTGGTGCACTGTCTCATAGGAACTGCACTTTCAGAGCTCTGCTTCTGAAAAGAGTTTTAAGTCCCGTGACAGATATAGCCATTCTCTGGTGGAGCAGCACAGTACCTCCTAGGAGACATGCACTGGAGCTGCAAAGGGGTTAGCCCACCTCCAGAGCTCCAGTGCCTTGGAGATGACCAGTTCCCACACCAAGGGATAGACCAGCCTCAACAGGGAAATGTCATCCTTTGCAGGATGACCTGAAGCACTGCTTCCAGTCAGTTCAGTATCAGACAGTTCAGCATGATAATGTGTCTTAAGCAAAAAGTCCAAAATGAAATAGTTTTATCACAGCTCTTTAAAACATCTTTCAGGTAAGTGTCTCTTCTGAAACGTGTCAGTGTATGATGCAACTGCTCCCTTGCTTGAGCCTGGGGACAAGTTCTTGAGACCAAGCTGCCTTTGTCACAGGCAATAGTTGTTATTTTCTTTTAAACCATGGCTGCAGAAGGAGCTCTCCTTCTGCCTCAGCCTCCAAGAAGGCGTTAGAGCTGTCACTCAGCAAGCCTAGGGTCAGCTCGTCCCTCTGCTCGGGGCACTGCAAAAGGATCAGCTGCTGCTATTTTGAAGCCAGGTGACATTTTGAAGCTATGTGGCATTTAGGCTCTTTTGTAGGTCTAGCATTAGAGTTTCCTGACACGTAGAGAAACTGCAAATTGCCTTGTCCTATCCACGTTTTTTTCTCACACTGGCTGCACTGTCATTTAGGATGAAATAAGAATACATCATTTTTTCCATCTTGTGAAGGCCAGTCACAGTATTGTGCTGAGAACAGCAGAAAATGCCCTTCAGAATAACAACATAAAATCTTATTAATGGCTTCTAAAATCTTCTGGTGCAGACTGCCCTGGTTTCCTTTTTTTGTGACTGCCATAAACAACTTTCTAGTTCTGTAGCAGAGCAATGACAGAAACTGAACCATTGCTCCAAAAAGTTATAAAATCTCAGTTTTGCTTGCATTCAGAATCAGGCTTTAAAACTGTTTTTAGTGATAGAATTTGTGGCTTTTCCTTACAACCTATGGGTCATGTATGAAAGCACCATGGGTACCCCCTGATCACTAAAGTGTCCACAACTGCAGCCAGAATGGATGTGCAGGGCGTGGAGTGACACACACAAAATATGCCCCAGCCATCTGTCCAGACCCAGCAGCCTGCACTTCTAGAAGAAGGAATCGGTGTTGATAATTCAGGGATGTTTTAGTTATTGCTGAGCAGTGCTTACACAGAGTCAAACTCTCTTCTGTTCCTCATACCACCCTACCAGTAAGCATGCTGGGGGTGCACTAAAGCCAGGAGGTGACACAGACAAATTTTATTTATCCGTCTTTTATTTTTATTTTCATTTCTATTATTATTATTAACAATAAGTATTAAACTGTTTTTATCTCAACCCACAAGTTTTTTCACTTTTACCCTTCCAGTTCTCTTTCATCTTGCTGGTGGGGGAAATGAGGGAGAAGCTGTGTGATACTTACTTGCCAGCTGGGCTTAGACCATAGCACTGAGTGCATGTGATGTACATACAGTGATGGGTCCTTTCTTTCATCACAAAAGACAGACAACACTAATGACTTTGCTGGAGCATCTCTGGAGGCCCACCACGAAAGGGGATGCTGGCCCATTGCTCTGCTGTTTGTACATCCCCTCTGTCCCAAGGTGGTCCCAGCTGTGCCCTGGCACTCTACAGCCAATTAGACTGAAAGGACAAAGACCAGCCCAAATCTGTAGGAAGAAAAACTTATGTCTTCCGAGAAACACATGAGAGGAACAGACTGTTTGTTCACTTCAGTCTCTTCCTTAAAGCTGTGATCCAGAATGTCGAGGCTGGAAAATTGCCTAAGGTAGAAGAAATCTGCGTCAGATAACAGCTGATGAACTCCTTGTTCAGGGACATGGGGCCAAAATCTTCAGGGACTTAGGCTGCGGAGCCAGTGATATGGAGCCAAATCCATGGATAGCAGAGTGGGGCTGGGTGTCTAGGCACAAATTAGCTAACGAAAGAATGGCAGAGGCTGTTTTTCCGCACTTTTCTCTATAAGTGCCACGATAGAGAACAGAGGATTAGCAAGCAGCCACATACGCTTCCTCTGGGCTCCTCAGGACTGAAGTCCTGCATGGGTTGTCAATGAGTGTGGGTCCCAGCACATGGTACACCTTCCGCTGACCACCTTTCATGAGCAGGTTCACCACACAGTCCTGCAGCTTTGCACTGCATCTCCACTCCTCTCTGACAGAGGCAAAAGCTCACCCTGAGATTTACTTAGGGCCAATTTGGGTGCTTCAGCCTGAGGTCCAAACATACCCGCAGCTAGGTCTGCTAATTTCCCTGCAGTTCCTTCAGCTGTTGCTGCTGTGTTTTGCACAGACTCTACCTGGGCAATGGTATGGTAGAGGGTTCTCAGCCCCTGCTTACAGACAAAGGGCCACAGTCTCAGCTGATGCCCACCAACTGAGCATCAACAGGCTGAAAACTATGTACCATACAATAAGGACTTAATGGACTAAGGTTTGCTTCATCTTAGATGTACTACTTCGAGGATCACTTTATACAGCCCTATGTACCACCCACACTGACATATTTGGTCTCTTGGCCTCATGTCTTCCTTCTTCCATTTCCATTTCAGTCGCTTCTTCTCATGCTACCATTCAAGAATGAATTCCAAGAAATAATATTTAAGCATATTTTATCTCCTCACCTGTAGAAGCCACCAGGGATGGTCCTAGTCTTGTGGTTCAGGCTTGTGTCCTTTGCGGTCTTTTTCTCAAATTTTGACACATCTTTGCATTAACACTCTGAAAATAAAATTTAAATCAAACAAAGAAGACACTGAATCCTGATCCTATCATCTTTAATACCAGTGTACAGCACGTTGCTATGCAAGCACACAGACATAGCAGGAGTGTAGCATAAAGTCAGCAAAAGGCCAATATAACAAGCCTCTGAAAGGGAATTCTTCTTATATACTAATTAACAATTAAGATTTATGGAAGAATCACAGCATAACCCCAAAACCTGTAGGATTTGTGGGGAAGTAGGAACTTTGTCCCAATTCTTCTGCAATTCAGGCACCCATTCAACTTTCTGCAGAAGTAGCCTTCTTTTACTTGATGAAGCTGTCCTTGGGCTTCGGATTAAACATGTGCACATTCAGAAACTGAATCCCTTGCATCAAAAATAGCTATTTATACCACACTATCAATGAAGCCAGGCTGGATTTGAAGCTTTTTTGGTATGTTTGTTTAAATTTCTTTGTTTTGTCTGACCTTAAAACAAAATGTTCACAATTCTTTTGAAAGAAATAAAAAAAAAACAACACCAATTTAATATACTTAGCACTCTATCAGATTGGAGAACTACTTTCTTTAACTACCGTAGGAGGAAGAAACACATGTTTCAACCCACACTTCTCACACAGTTAATAACTTGGGTTTTTTGCACAGGCAAAGTGATCTTAAGTCACTGGAAAAACAAACTATATGGCAAATATAATTAATGAAGTAGAGCTTTGTCTCCTCCATGGGCCTCAAAAAAACAGGAAACAATGGCTCCTTCTGACAGGTCACCACTGAGCCCTCTGACAGGAGAAGGAAGCATGAAGAAATGCCCCATTTTCATAGAATCATAGAATGTCTGGGCTGGAAGGGACCTCCAAAGGTCATCTAGTCCAAGTGCCCTGCCATAAGCATTTTTCATCAGATGAGTCCGTGACTGGACTTTTAGTGCCTGAGTGGACAATGCTCTTCCACCTCTACCTGACCCATGTAAAGAGGGGTCTCCTAACTTCCTTTCAGTAACTGGAGAAAAAAAGCCTAATGGAGAGAGGGAAATTTATAATCTTTTTTCTTAAGAGGAGTTGAATCCACTGACTTTTAAGACGTCTCCAAAGTTTCATATCAGTGGATTTAAATCTTTGGGCATGAGTGAAATAGGGCATGAAAAAATAGGTCTTCATTGTGTTGGGCAGGACATCAGAGAAAGCAGAGAAGAGTTAATTTCCTTTTTAAAGGTATTTTCTATTCCATTTTTCAAGAGTAAATAATTGACTTAGATTAAAAACCTCTCAGTGCTTAATAAAATCTTAACCAAAGAACAGAATAATTGGAAAAAGGTAACTGTTGAAAAATAAAATATTTAATTAAATGTTCTAAATGCTTACACTTCATGGGATTTCATAATGGAATGTTTATTTGTCCCTCTCTCAAGATTTTACTGAATTTTATAATGCTTTCTAACTTGTTGCGAACACTTAAAAAAAGATTGATCTTTTGTTTATTGAAAGATCTCTCCTCTTGGAAATACAGGTCAATATTAGAATTTCAGTAATTTTTTTTTGCAAATGAAAAAGACAGGAAAAAATAAACTTGAAAAAAAAGGTCACGAGGTAACTAATTCTCTAAACAAAAACTTTTCAAAATTATTGCTTTTAGCAGTAGTAATATCAGAAAACTTTTGACTTTGTCTATTCACAATCAAATTTTAAATGTATCTGAAACAGAATTAGCCAAATTACATTAGGCTGAAAACCAGCAATCAGAAAGCTACGAGAAATTAACTAAAGCTGATTTTCATTATAAGACTCAATTGAATTAATTGTATTATTTACTGTTTAAACAATCCAAGAAGTCAGGAAAGATACTCGCAGTAATTGTACTACTTTCTCCATTTTTTGCCCTTTTGCACAAGGAGAAAATAACAGACTTTTAAAGCACTGCCAGCAATAGCAGGGTTGTCATAAAATCAGTCAAGATATGAAAAGATCATGTTCTGTTTTGTACGTGCAATGAATCTCTCTTAAACTCCCCACTGTGTAGGCCTGATGTGGAGACTGGGTCAAGGGTATTTGAGCAGTAGGGTGCTATGTGTCATTATGCCTGTACAAACAACCTTACTGCAAAACTGAACTCCAACTATTCCAGGGACAAACAGCAAAGCTTGCATCTAATAATGGCTGGTGGTCCCTTTGATGATATTTCTTCAATGATAAATGGTTGTCTATCTATGTGAGTCATTTAGAAGCAGACCACAGAGATCTTTATCAGCTGTGATTTTATTCAATTTCTATATCAAAATGAATAAAACCCACAGCAGTTCAATCTGCAGCTGCAGCACCTTTCCCCTGGGGCTTCTGCATAGCAAGAGTAGGGAGGGATGCTGTTTATTCCATGAAGGTACAGGTCATCTGAGATAAAGATTTATGTTCCCTAGCATGCTGATATCCAACAGAGAAACAGATGCTCTCACAGCTTCCTCCAGCAGCAGTACTACCTGCCTGAAATTTGCTGTTTGGATTGTTCCCTTAAGCAAAGCAGAACTGTTTTCTGGGAATAAGGCAATGCTTTTTAGACAACAAGCAGAAAAAAAAAGTTGTCTCTGTGTGTTTTGCATGGGAGATCAGATATTACTTTTCAAAAATATGGGGGTTTTGTACCCGCTGGTTTTGCCTGGGAAGAAAACACCCCCAGCGGGACCCCAGTAGTACCTCCAGGGTGGTCGTCAGCGAAGAGGAGGACAGTGGCGGTTAAAGGAGGGATGGGCAACGATCGCTTTCTTCCAAAATAAAAGGTTTTAATAACATGAAAATAACAAACAAAAACACCTGAGGCAGGCACTGAAACAGCACCCACCCCAGGGGGAGAAGCGAAAGACCTTGGGGACAGAGGTTTTTAACAGGTAGATAAGTGGGTTTACAAAGGCATTGTCCTGTAAGGATATACGGATGGGTTACCGACAGGTCAGGGGTCCAATGGGTGTTAGGGGATTGGTCTTGTGGTGGCTAAGCCAACCACAACCTGGGAAGGATGGAAAATTCTGGATGTGTGCCCATGTTTGGGGACAAAGAGGCAACAGAAACCTCTGTCTCCAGGAGGTGCACTGCAACAATCAGACCCATCACCACTCATTGCATTTAATTCAGTGCCAGGTTGGGAAGTCTGCCAGCCTGCACACCTTGAGTGGCAGGTAGGATGTGTCATAAAACACTGTCCAAATTGTACCTGCTTTACTTCGGAGGCTGCTCTACTTCATCTTAGCTTCATCAAGTCTTGTTGTTGTCCTTCACAAGCAGATTCAGTTCTGTCTGTACTTGCCTTTTAAAGGCGGAGATCTGATATTCTTTTATGAATAGGTATTTATTTACTCATTTGAAAAATTTACATTGGAATTGCAGATACTTTCCCAAGAACAGAAGATGAGTTATTTGCTCAGTGGGAGCAGGTGCTTGTAATTCAGGCAGAACATAAATGGAGAAATGCTTGTGAATATGACCCTTAGATTACATTGCTTGGCATAATTGTGTTTCCACTTCTTTTTCCTGTCTGAGTAATGAGGCTAATGTCCCGATTTTGCTCCAGTAAGGGTTTATCTGTTGATTTTACCAGACACAGTATCAAGGTATGCTGTTATGTTTCAATCACTCACTGAACAGTAGGTCAAAGTCTTTTAAGTTTGCATTTGCTTTTTCTAGGTCAAAAATTTGTGTTGCTCAAAGAGCTTCTTGTAGCCTAAAGAACAGCAATAGGGTTAAAGCCTGTGACAGGTGAACTGGGAGCATGACTAAGTTGCCACAGACAGAGAAGTTAAGGCTTTGAGCAACAGTTTGAAAACTATCCTCATGAAAAAAAAAACACTTCTGTATATTGATGTACTTCTTACATCAATATACATTCATTCTTACGAAGCCTGATAAAGGAATTTCAAGCCACAGCATTTGTTTTGACTTAAAGCTCCCCCACAGAGCATTTTACATCATGTAGTGAAGGGTCTTGTATTCTAGACAGCACCTTCCACCCTTACTGTCCCATACAAAGGTCTAGAGGAGGGGTAATAGGAATTTTGGTTCATAATGTCATAATGCCAGCATGTGGATCCTGGCAGTGTTGAGGCAGTTGAACACACAGCAGGGGGAGATGGAGCTAGACAGAGTTGTTCAAAATTCTGCTCCCTTTTGTTGTCAATGGGAGGGACTGGATGCGAATACCCTTTTAAAATATATCATGCTGGCACCATCATCTAGAATATGGCAGTGGGATTTCACATTTGACATCCAGCAGGGCTGTATTCCAAGCTGTATAAATCACTACTGCTTGTACTTCTGCTTTAAGTTGCAAGAGAACATGGGAAGCTAAAACCTGACCTTAAGGTGAAACAAACGGAGCCTTTCAGCAAAAGTTGTGATATGATATCCACAAAAAAGACCCTATGGCAGAATGTCCTCTTCTTTCATGTTACACCCTATGTTAACAAAATATTACTTTCTGGAAAGTTGGTTGGTTGGTTGGTTGTTTTCTTTGACTGAAAAAGAAAATAACAGATTAAACCTCTGTCATGGTTTCACCACAGCCCACAGCATGATGGGTGAGAAAATGGGGGGATAAGTAAAACTCATAGGCTGAGGTAAAGATAGTTTAGTTGGAGAGAAAAGAAAGAGAATTATAATAATAATAATAATAGAATTAGAATGTACAGAACCACTGATGCACAATGCAAGTGCTCACCACTCACCAACTGATGTCCAACAGAGACTCCCAGACAGTTTTTCCCCCATTTATCTACTGAGCATGACATCATACAGTACGGAATATCTTTATAGCCAGTTTGGGTCAGCTGTCCTGGCTGTGTTCCCCTCCCACCATCTTGTGTGGAACCTCCAGCCTTCTCGCTGGCAGGGTACGAGAAGCTGAAAAGTCTTTGACTTAGTATAAACACTACTTAACAACAGCTAAAAACTTCAGTGTGTTATCAACATTATTCTCACACAAAATCCAAACTGCAACATTGTACCAGCTACAAGGAAGAAAATTAATTTTATCCCAGCTGAAACCAGGACAACCCCACATAAATGTTATGACTCCTGGAAAATAAATAAAGTGTCTCTTTACAGACTTCCAGGCCTCAGGTTATAAAAGTAATTGCTAATTTTTATTAAACCTGCATGCATGCCAACAGTCCTGATTGGGTTATAATAGTAAAAATGTAAACAGGAAAGTTGGTCTGGCAAATACTGTAGATTAAGTCTCGCGCCCCACCTGTGCCTTCCTACTAAGGAACTGCTTAATATCTTTGCTAATGAAAGCACTCATCTCCCAGGAAAGATTCTTCCTTCTCCATAACTAGCAACAAAATTTAGTGCATTATCAATACCTTTCTATGGCTTTAGTGTCAGAGAAAAAGAGAAATCACAAGCACTAAATTAGTGCGGATAAAATAGACCGAGTCAGAAAATTGTCTCCTTTTTTCTACTGATTTCTCCTCTTTTCACTCTTTCTGACCTCTGTGTTGTGATACTGTAGAGTCACAGATCAGCCATGGACATACCACCAAGATGTTTAAAATCTAAGATACAAAGCCCTTTATCTAATTCTCTCTGCCACATAACATCAGATGATGCCCAAACTGCCCTCTTTAGCTGCAAATACATTGAAAAGAATTACTAACATGCGGAAATACACTGGAGAGAAACACTGAAGTTAGTGGTATAAATACAGGAAAAAAAAGTCACAGGCTCCAAACACTTGGCCTATAAATGTTGGTTTGGTTTTTTTTTGTTTGTTTTTTTTTTTTAAGCATGTGTATATGGCAGTCTTTCAATTGCATTCATTTAAGAGATCCCAGCTGAGCCACTGACTGCAGCAAGAGCTTAACTACCAGCAAGCCTCTGGACACCTGTGTGGAGAGGCTAAAATTCAGCATTGGCATCTTGAACTACTTTCAACCACCAAAGAAAGGTGCCATGTGTCTAGCCCCTACAAATCAGGTGTTTTTCCTTCTGTGAACTCATTAAGTAATAATGCCAAGCTGAAATGTGTTTCTTCCATCTTTTCATTAGCTTATGGTGCATTCTCTATCCTTACATCATTTCTCAAAACAGAGTGGGTTTGTTCATGTTTCTCTGTACCTGGAGTACTATGGAAAGTGGGGTTATATGTTAAATCTCAGGGGGAGGTGTCTTTCTTACATGTTTTAAACAAGTAGATGGTGTATATATTCCAAGTCCCTGTTCTGTCTCTTTACAGTGAAGAAGGGCAGGATGTAGTACCATGGACTCCAACCTATGTATTGCTGTGTATGAATGCTTGGATGTGATGCCAGTGTAATCTGGAGTAGGTTATTTTAAATACCAGATCAGAGTTGCATTTTCTAACTCCTACCTCTAAATGTTAGGTGTATTGTTTGCATCAGTCCTCAGTTCCCATCTGAGCCTATCCTCGTTGAAAACTGTTGTCTAAGACAAAAGGACAGATTCTGGCCACCCCATCTCTCTTCATCTCTCACTTTTGACTATAGTGGGACTCTAGATACTATACTGGACTAGGTATCTCACTTTGAGTTAAGTGAGGTGGACCCTGCAGTAGGTATCTTCAGTTGTGACCCCTGAGAAGAGCCAGCATAGGACTCAAGCTATGCAGAAGTCCAGCTGTGCAGAATTCCAGCTGCACTTTCATTGGAAAGGTTTACCCTTAGAAGACACATTTTACTTTAGAGGGACAGTGATTTCATATGCAATTAAAATAAAATTCTGCCCAGTTCTGCCACCAATAGTACATACCAAAGCAAAGTATAAATAACTTTTCACATGGGTTTGAATGCTTTGCACATTCTTGAGACTCAATATAATGTCAACAAGAATTTGTCCATTAGTGTGCAGTGGGACAATCACTTTCATATTTATAGAATTGAAGGACAGCTGAAGTAAACTGATTGGATTTTATTGTAAATATACAAGCTAAAGTCTGCTAAAGAAATCCTGAACTTTGTACTTGAGAATAACTATGGTGAAGTTCTACACTTGAGGTTGCCTGCAAGATAAAGGCTGCTGAAAGCCAGAGTAATACTAAATAACACAAAGAAAGTTGGCTCCAGATGGTTTTGAAAGAAATTGGCAAATTAGTAAGGGAGGCAGAGATTACTCCTGATGCAAAAAAACAAACAAACAAACAAACAAACAAAGCTGTGCAGTACATCTGTAACTTTTAAGTAGCTAAAAAAAAAAATGAACGGAAGACAATATCAAAAGGAAAAATAATTGTCTGAGAAAAGCAAGACCCATTACTGTACCAAAGCCCACTACTGTCTGATTATAAAACTTTCCCTAATTTGCACACCTTCGTAAATGAACAAAGTATAGGATCTTTAATACCATTAGGACAAAGGGATAAAGAAGTTTTAATCATATGGTACAATAATTGTCCTTACACTTTTGTCCTTAACACTAGGTGTAAATACAAATTATAGTGACTTTCAGGTCATACTCTGCTTCACCAGTACCACAACACTGCATCACTATGTGGCAAAGAAAAACATAAAAATAGGAGAAAACTGTAAAACTTTCAACTAAATTTTGAAATTCTCAGATGAAAGTATTATAAAAAGCTGTCCAGAAAACTTCAAAATATCAAAATAAAAACACCATTTGACAATTTCAAGCTTTCTTGTAAAAAAGGAGTGGCTTTTACCAATTTGAGATTAGTAATGACCATTCGGAAATATCTTTCTTTGGCTTCGTAGGCCACAGTTCCTAATTATACAAATATATTACAGAAAAAAAAATTACCAACGGTCAAAGAGTTTTTTTCCTTTGACTTTTAGAATTCATTATAAACAAGAGTAAAGGCTGCTTAAATTGCATAGTCCTGTTTCCGCTCTCTGGCTGGGCAGAGGCACAGGAGGACTCTGTTTTGGGAGAGAACAGGCTGATGGGATATAAAAGAGACAACTGCAGCTCTGCAGGGTTATTTGTCTCCAGTTTTCTCCTTTTCTCCTTTTTATGGCCAATGCAACTCAACTTAGCCCATGAGTCTCCCAGCCTTAGGACGGCTAGGAATTGAAAATTCAGACAGATTAAAATGACATAGGTAATATGGAAAGGAACGACTTACTGTTTTTCCTAATACAAGAACACAGGCACATCCAGTGAGCTGATCTATCAGCAGGTTTCAAAACAAGAGTACTTCTTTCACATGGTGTGTAATTATACAACTATAATAGCTGAAAAAGTGAAAAGTAAAAATGAGTTTGTGGAAAAAAAAAAAAAAAACAAGCCTCTTGAAGCATGACTTCACACTACCTATAACCTATTAGCTCATGAAGTCCCTAGGATTCATACTGTTCAAAGAAAATCCTGGGAGGAGCTGCCAGTACATCCACCTTTCTCTGTTATCTTTCCCTAAGGATTCACTGGTATCTGCAGTTGGAGGCAAAATGATGCAGCAAAGCACCTCTTGTGCTTTTAAGCTGGTGTGCTTCTCAAGAAAGAGAATAAACAATTCACTTACAATTGTTAATACAAATAAGCAAGGTATTTTTTCCACTGTGCAATTCCTTTCCCAAGGACTCTGCAACTCCAGTGCTGGAACCTGCATGAGGCCAACTGTACCGCAGCCATCTGGGTGAGCACCACACACTCACTGTCATGTAAATACCTGAATTGATGGTTAGCTGTCAGTCGCCATGCAATGGAGGGATGAGGTCAAACGCCTGAAGAGCTGGTGGAAAGAAAGGCAATCACAAATTTCACACTTCCTTGTATCGGTGCATCTAAGTGTCCTGAAAGAGACTCCTGCAGTGCAGAGTGGAGAAAGAAGCCAGAAAAGGCAGAAGGCTGATGGGATGAGAGGAATCACCAAACCCTGGGGGTCTTCTGATGAGATGTAAGAGATCTAGAAGTAATATGGATGGATAAAGCAGAGACAGCTGGGACTGAAATGAGAGGGGACAAAAAAGAAAGATTAAAAAATCCCAAACATTCAGTGTTGGGGAGAACTTAATTACTTAGTTTGGGTGTTTGTAGCTGGACATTTGGAGAATAAGCACATCAATTTGTAAGTGAAAGGCAGTATGTCTGATCTTCTCCAGTACCTTCCAGTGATACTAGAAATAGGACAGTACTTGATGTAGAAGCACTATGATCTTTTCTACTGCATTTTGCCCTACCAGGCACCTCTGAACCTTACTCTTATCACACAGCAAACTCATCTACTGTATCACAGCTAGGGCCAGAAAGCCCCCATATTTACATTATTTTAGACCTGTAGAGAGATCATGGGTGTCTTCACCTCAAGCAGAGATCCCTTTTCTTTGCAAAGTGATGAGCTACACCACGAAGCCACCACAACTGCAGGTAGGTCAGTCAGGGCTTTCAATTAGCATAGACAGCAACTGAAGAGGTACAGCTGCTGGCTCTGATCCCAGGCTCCCAGCATTACCCATAGTTAGTCACTCTGCCAACTCCTTGGCCTACCCATAGCCAAAGGAGAAGACTTAAAATGTCCTTATGCTGCATCAAGTCAACCTGGTAGGCCAAAAATGTTCCGTTCTGCCTCATGTACCCCAAATCACACAGAAGAAGGGGTCCCTAACCTAAATAGATGTGATGACATTCTGCTTCAGAAGACAGCAAGCAGCAGCTTGCCTGTAATGCAAGATTGAGTCATTACCTAGCTGTAAATCCTAGTTAAAAATTTGTGTTATTTTCAACTCACATCTTATTTGGATCCCCTATCAGCAAGGCTTTTCTTGTAATGTTTGACTTCATTACCTGCAGTTCCCTTTTTTTCAGCTCTAAATTCTTTTAGATATGTATCTGTGCTTTAGATCAGTTGGTGGTTTACTCATTTAGCCTGTTTGACTTATAATAAGACAAATCCATCTTTAATTATAAATGAAAAAATATTCACACTGTTTTTATGAAACTTGGTTCAAAGCTTTTTTTTCTTGATAAAAAATATAAAAAACTGAGTCTCTGCTATGAAATGTTGACATGGCTTTAACTACGGACTGTTTATAAGTGTTACTGTAATGAACACAGTCCATTTATCTGGTTGTAGCTCTTTTCACATGAGGCTTTATACAATTTCAAAGAAGCAAAAACCTTGGCAAGGCAGTCCAATGCCAGGGATGCAAATGAGGGCTCTACATCCTTTCTCAATCAGCTTCTTTTTGCAGACAGATACACTGTTAAAGTGTGTGTGAATACTCTTATTTGAGGCTCCATTTATTTCAAGTGTCAGGAACACTATAAGATAGCTTAGCCTGAAAACACGGATGTTCTCACTGACATATGAACTTGTTACAACTCATTCTCAAAGGAATGACCATCTAAATAGTCTATACAAATAGTTTCATTTTCAGTTGCACTCACTGATGGTCATGCAAAAACCTCTTCTGGAAGTAGTTTATGTGCATACATTCAAAGGATATTTAGCCATGTAGTTACAGGTAGTTCCTTTTCAAAAATACTGGTTGATCTCTATCAGCAATTGAAAGTGGAGTTCTCTTAAGAAAAGTATTTGGTTCCAAAGAGTTTCTGATATAAAGCAAAGTCTGCGTGTGATGGTGGAATAATACTACCCACCTTTTTACACATGGTGTCCATCACAGGGCTCAAGAACTGCCTTCACAGAGGCAGTTGCTGTTACCCATACTTAATTAATAGTGAAGCAGATACCAGAGGTGAGGCAATTTACTGTGTCATACAATGAAACTATGGCCAAACCAGTCCTGAAGTCCACATCTCCCGAGTATCCATCTACACTAGGTTTTAGGTATGCTCAGAAGACAGACTTTTTGCAAAGCACAAACCTAGTTGAATTGAAAATACTAATTTTCATGAAATGACAATTTCATCAAAATTTAGATTTGAAGGGAGAAAAAAAATAAGTGTTCAGTAATATTGAATCAAGGCCTTCCAAAATTTGCAGAATTTTGAGGTTTCTTTCCTTACTTTTGCTTGAGTTTCTTTTTTATTTTCTTTTCAAAGTGTGGTTAAGTACATGGTGCATATGCTGTTATAATTAAAAGAACAAAACTGAATGACATGTTTTGATTTACCTGAAAAAATTTCCCCTTTCATATTCTTCTCTGTCCTGAAATTTGAAATTTCAGTCCAAACCATCATGAAAACAAAAATTAAAATAAAAATCTCAACTTCTCCAAAAAGCAGATCTCTGGTTTTCACAGTGCTCTCTTCATTTGCTTGCATATTCTACCACCCTCTCTACAGCTGCCCTTACTAGATACCAGCACAGTAAAACTAATCTTCAGTGGAACTACCTCTACTTCTGAAATGCCTGTCTATCTGAAGGAAATATCCCAAATAAGATCTATTTTGAAATACATTCTCCCACTCAAAGCTGCTGATTTGTAGCACTGGAAAAGACAAAACAAAAAAGATGGACTGATTAAATTAGTGGATGTTTTTCATAAGGCTTTCTGTAAAGGAAATTAATTACTATTTTGGCTACGAGTTAGAGATCAGCAGCCTCAAAGTTTGAAGGGATGTGTAAAAACTGATAATAAACAGAACCAGAGAAGTGGAAAACAAACAAACAAACAAACAAAAAATCAAAACCAACAACAACAAAACCCACAAACATTTGAAGGAACATCTGTAGACTGTTTAGTCCAATCCCTCTGCTCAAGGAGGGTCAATTACCACAGGTTTGTCTAGGACCACGTCCAGTTGGGCTTGGAACAACTCCAGGGGTGAATATTTTGCAGTGTCTGTGAAGCAAACATCAGGAGGTTCCTCCTTGGTTATTAAACACCAGAGACATCAACCTCTGCACATCAAAAGGAAGTTAAAGTGTAAATACTCCAACAATTTATATAAATGGATGACAGGGAAACAGTCCTAAATATCTCAAGATATTTCAGCTGTCACCTTTCAGATGATTTATTTAGATTTTGACACATGTGACTGTTTTTAGTTTTTTATAAAAACAATTTCAGAGTGCTCGTAATTCTTTATTGTGCTGCCCTGTTTAGCTTTCCAGGACTGTGTCTGGGCTAAAAAAAAAAAAAAAAAGTAGCAATAGCATTATTATTGGAAACATGTATAAACCAGAAGGTAGGGTCAATGTTCTGGTACCAAACCTCAGTAATATACTTACAATCAGTTTTCCAGCAGATGATTAAAAACATGTTAATCAACAACATGTTGGATTTGACTGAATGCCACTTGCCTGTGTGTAAAATAATACTGAACAAGTTGAGTAAAATTAAGTTTATAGATATTTATTTATAGTAGAACATGTAAACCCTTCACCTAACATGGGTTTAGGTTAGCCTTCCTTGTTCATCTTAGAGACAAGGATCAACATTAAGGGTCAATCATTCTCTTTTTTTTCTTTCCTTTTTCATTCTTTTTAATGATAAGTTCTCTTATTTCTCCTGTTCAACAGCTTTATATCCTGAGCTGCACTGAAGAAATTTGCACCCATTTAACTATGACAGAGTGACTAATAAACTCCACTAATGTCTGTTTGTTTTACATCAGGCCAATTTCTAGCTCATGGAAATGCTTTAGCTCAGCTAAGACATATCCAAGAAAATGATGCTAGATTGAGTTAAGTAACTCAAAATAGCTGCATTCAATCCAGTTTAAACTGCTGAGTCAGAATTCGTGCCGCCAGCAGGGGAAGGGGACTTACCTTTTTTTCCTAAATAAACATTCTGAGTTACTGATTTGTGAAGGAGAGAAAATTACACCTGTACAAGTAGTTGTTATTATTAGCCAATATGCAGTGTTAAATTACTGCAAAATATGCAGTCAGTGTCTTTGATATAAAATAAAATGGTGTTTTTTCCTAGTGATATGTCTAACTGAAGTTTACTATCTTAGTCTAAAGACTTTGTGAAGACCAAGCACACACACTTTTACTTTCGTGTAGTTTGATAACTATGCCATACACAGACATTACATCAGCTAGTTACACAACATCAGAATGATGTTAAAAATGAACCTATTTGCTACTAGGAGGATGTATAGAAAGATAAACTAGGCCTCCGATATGCAACCTTATTCTCCAGTTAGCTAGAACATCTCAAGATGATACTAATACATTTTTGCTAAATGGCTTTATTGTAAATGTTTTCAAGGTCATCCGTACTTATGTTTTCTTTGAGGCCTTTACTTACAGTTGTATTGATATTTTAAGGAATTCTTCCAGTTCTCCAGCTTCCTGCACATTTGTGCCATTTTGATGTAATCACAGCAGATTTCTTTCAAAGGCACCAGCCAGAAGCTCCTCTCAGGGGGGCCCAGTTGTGCTCCCACCTGTGGGGGACACGATGGCCCAAAGCAGTGACCAGCATCATGGACAGCTTTGACATGAATGGGGCAACTTGTTCTCCAAGGGACTGGACAAAATCTAGTCCAAAGGGAAAACCCAGAACCACCAGCAGTGTGGATGTGAGGACTCATCACCAGCTGCTTCATTCCCTCAACTCATTCATGCTGTGTTGAACTGTTTGGTAATGCAGGCACAGCCTTTGAAAGTTTCTCAGTAATAAGACTTGCTATCCAGGCATTCATGGGACTGTGAATACCACTCAATTGCTAGCAACCATCTGGCTATCAATTTTCTGAAATCTGGCAGGCAGGTGGTAGAACTGCCTGTGGAGATTCGAGAAGGGTTGTCAGGAGCATACTACGTGCATGGCCCTGGTTGAACACAAGCTCACTAAGATAACATATCAGTTCATCCAGGTCCCCATCTGGCATAGCACTCAGTGATCTTGCACATGGATTGAACTGGACATAAGGTGTTGTTTGTCTTTTTCATTTTCGCCACTGATTTTAGAGATGTACTGTTTCAATGAGGTCCTGAGAAACAGCAAGACTGAGAGGAGGAGAATATTATCTTTAAGGGACTGTAAATAAGAAGTTATCCTGATTTCTCAGAGAGCCTAGGGACATGGATCTGTCACCTAATACAGATGTAACTTCTATTTTTGTACCTCATTAGAGGGCCTTAGCAGAGGGGCCAGAATTATTGAAGCAGTGTATGGCTTACCTAGGAAAAAAATTTTGCTCACTGTGAATTAATGTGATAGTTTTTGTTTTATCTGAAAAGTCTCAAAGTTTCTCTTTGATGTACTTTGGAAAAGTATTATCTAGATTCTTAAAACAAAGGTGGTATTAAGCCAAATACCACTTTGCCAAGGACACAACTGCTGTTTTTTTAAAGAAGCCTTGATATCCATAGGATTAATTTCTTTTTAAAGTAACTATTGCCAAGCTTGGTGTCTGCAAAATACCTCTCCTGAGATCTGATGTTTGATCCCAGCAAATAGGAGATTGCTATTTTCATTCCTGAACAGAAATATAATTGCATTATCATAAAAGTCACATTGCTGTTGGCTGTATTGCAAATGCCCATGGGTGTCCTCTTGACCTCAAAGGTGACATCTAATGTAAAAGATTTCCAGATAACTGAAATTAGCTCCCTCTGCTCATGTCTGAAGGATGAAAGCAGCAAAAATCCCACCATAATTATACTTCAACATCAGTAAAACCATAATTCATAGTAACTTAAAATGTTTCTTTTGTTTTAAGGCTACAGTAAAATAAAGAAAATAGTTACCAGTGAATGGAAAGGAAAAGTTCATTATCTCAGTTACTGGTGTGAGAATTTAGACTACCTCAAATAAAACCAGTGGAAGTGTTTCACTGTCCAGTGCTGCAGCTGGAATCAGAACTGGGATCAAAGATTAAAAGCATCTTTTAAATATCAGAAGCAACAGCAAAACCAGAAATATAATTTTTAGCCTGCTTTCCTAAGGAGAGGAGTCTCAGACAAACATGCTGTATCTGACTATCTGTCTGCCCCAATACCCTAGAGGCCACTGATCCATCTCAAGGAGATTTAACAAAGCACTTCTAATTTCAGAGATGCTGTCACCTTGTGTGTTTTTTTCTGAAATCAGAGGGAGAGAGACTACTGCTGTGGACCAAGGCCTGGAATTGTTGCCTCTTTGGCACGCCACATCCACCTAGGAGCCTGAGCGCAAGCTGCAGCCTGTGAGCAAACATAGCTTGGCCAGCTCTGCTCCACGGGGACTTCTCATACACCTCACCACATGCCGAAACCTTCAGTGAAAGCCATGCACTCCACAAGTGTTTTGGAAGAGCAAGTCTCTCCACAGGCAAATCTGTGGCAGTGCAGACAGGACATCATGCAGCTGCCCAGTTTCTCTTATGAGAGTTGGGCAGAAGTGTTATATTGGGTGTTGCTACACCAGCAAGCTCCCCACTCTCCTCTTCCTCTCCCCCTCAGTGAGTTGCCTATCCTGACACAAAATCTTGCTATATAAATATGTATGACTAAAGGATGAAGAAAGGATATTCTTCTTGTTCCTATTTTATACCACAGCTCAGAGTTCATGACTTAGACAGAGCCTGAAGGACAAGTCAGCAGCAGAGTTGGAAGGTAAATGTAGAACCCAGAATTACAGCCTGTAAACTACAGGTAAACACTCTCACAAATTCCTTGCTAGCTGCTGTGGGAGAGAAAATAATTTCTGAGAAAATACGTAAGTGCACAGAAAATTTCAGCAACACTGGATACCTGGCAGTCAACAAAAATCCAGTACTGCAGGCATTCCTGTCAGCACTTGCTGGCAATCCTTATCCAGGGTTTAGCTACACATAGCCCAGGTCTTTATCAGGGAGTCTAGGGTTTGCAGGAGCAGCACCAAACACACTCCCTGCACATCTGCAATGCATTTTATGCCCTAGCAATAAACAAAACACCTGATAATCTCGGGGATGTCATGCTGGTTTCTAATATATCTCTTTCCAAATCTCTCCCTGTTTTTGTCACAGGCAGGTGTGCTGCAGGTATCTGGAAAGCCCTGGCCTCAGAGAGGGAGTCTCCAGTTCTGCATCATTCTCCTGGATTTGGTTGCAATTCCCTCATGGAAAGCTGAGCTCTGCAGACTACCTAAAGCACAACTTTTTTTTTCTGAGGCAAAGAGCAGTATCACAGCTCCCGATGTGCAACCACAGGCAGCTCTCGTCAGCTGTTATCCCCTGCAGCTGAGGTTCAGAAATCATTCCCACACAGACCTGCTAGGGCATCTTAGTGCAGCTGTTTCAGGATTTGAACCGGGAAGACTTTGACACCCCTGCCATGGTGGCAGAGCTACACCCATGGGTGGACACATCCGTGCTGCACTGAGCAGATCCCATCCTTGCTGTTGTGCTCAGATGGCTAGTAGTATGTTAGGCACTGTGCAGGCAGCTCTGCCAACAGATAGACAGCTTCTTCTGTGGCTGCTAATACATACACTTCTGTTACACATTTCACTGTCTCAAACTCCTGCAAGAATGGAAATTAGTTTATTTCCAGGCCAGACATCAAAGAACTACAATTTATCAGCAGACTGCAGGGTCACTTGCTCTATATGACTTAATTTAGCCAATTTTCCATTACACTGTAGCCAACAACAGCTTAACAAAAATACTTTTTGTATTGAACAGGCTTTATTCCGGGATTTCTTTTTTTCGGTCCCAAGAATGGATATTCTTTTTCAGTTTGGGTTCAGTTACTGCCTTCATCATAGTGTTCGTTGCCCTGGCTGGCCTCTTCCCCCCCTGCCTCATGAGGAGGAAAGCATCCCACTCTTGTGCTTGCTTCTCCTGAGGGCTGCTGTCCTGGACCTGCTGCCCAGGCACTCCGAGCAGCTAGAAGGGATGGACAGGAACAGCTTGATATGGGATAATGCTGCTTGAGGAAGCCAACTCCTCACTCTTTGTGAGGGAGTGTGGATAAAACCAGGAGCTTCTGCAACCTGGGATGAGTTTTAGTGTGGCAGGATTGTGCAAGCCATGCTGCCTTCAGTTTCAAACAAATAAAACTAATTTGAGTATGCTCATATGCATTCATATGATTTTTTTTTTTTTCTCTGAAGTGTCTGTAAGAACTTGCTTTGTGTTCTGGTTGGGCTAAAGCGTATCTCTGTCATACTGTGGGAGGCCAAATGTGCCTGTGCACATCACTGGTGCACAGGTGACACAACCCACAGCCAGCATGGTACAAAGAAATAGTATTGCTGGCAAACTCTCCTTCATTCCACACATACAGGGGCAGGAGCAGGTTTCTGCCAAAGGTTACATGTCTCAGACGTAGTCTCCAGTGGTTCTGTTCCTGCCAGAAATACCAGCACTTCCACTTAAAAGACTGAAATCTCATCACAACCAAAATTTCTCAGAGCTCAGCAGGTGCCATAAATTCCTGCCTGCTTTACTCAGGTGGGTGGTAATATTGTTTTTAATGTCTCTAGTAGTATGAGGAATACAAGCAGGGGGCTCTGAGCAACCTGATCTAATTGAAGAAGTCCTTGAGCATTGCAGGGAGGTTAGACTAGATGACCTTGAAAGGACCCTTCCAACCCAAACTGTTCTATGATTCAATTTCATACAAGCAAAAATAAGCTATTTCAAATCTTACCTTTTTTATATCTGTCCCTCAGTTTAGATGAGAATTTGTTCCCTATATTTCAGACATAGTGTTGAATTTCTGCCTCTGCTATCACAATATTCCTGTCAGCTAAAGGATCTTTTGGCATGCTAAAGCAATTATACATTTATCAGCCAAATCTGTTTCTAGTTAAGAGAAAAAATAGATTTTGCTTGTGAGCTTCAGAGTATTTTAAATAACAGGGTGATTCCCTAGAATATACAGATGAGCAATTACCATCTTTAAATCATGCACTATCTTACTGCTCCCATGAATAATGTATACGCCAGCCAGCACTATAAAACAAAACAGTGCTACATCACAGTCTGGTCCAGGTAACCTAAAGATACTGGGATCCTTGGGAGAAGAGGAAAAACATAGTGACAGTGCTCACTTGGATGTCTGTCACAGGGCAACACATCCATGGCAATGAGAGGTTCTCGCCATCTGACATGATATGTCTGCAGTGAAGAGGTCTGAGTTAGTGCTAGTAACTGTACATTGCCTTTTATAATCACCGAAAAGAAATAGGGAATTTCAGGGTGCAATTTCTATGGTCAGTTTAATGTTTACTTTATGATGAAATGGTGCAATGAATCCTGTCTACTCACTCTGAAAATGTGCTTCTGTCAGCCGCAGTGGGAGAAGGCTCTGAGGAAAGAGTCTTCTGCTTTGCAGACCATATTTTTTTCCCCAATTTGCTCACTTACTGTCTTTTCCTTCCTCTCTGACTTCAGGGAAATATCCTAGAACCAGTGGGTCAGCATTTGATCATTTCTAATGAAGAACAAGGGGGTGAGAAACACTGCAGGTCATGTGCAGGCAAAGCTGTCAGCTGCACAGCCTGTTTACCAGCCTTTTGTCCTAGACGTCAAATCTTTACTATTTCCCACAGGCTATTTTAAAACAAACAGAAAAATAATTGCTTGAGGAGCTAAATGGCTTCATGCAGTTCACAAAACCCAGGTTCTTTGTTGACCCAGCAGTGCTGTTGCACTTGAGTCTGGGTCAGAACCTCAGCTGCTGTGAATGGACTCAGCAACATGAATATCACTGCTTCATTATCTGCATGGATATTTCCATGTCATGATCTACATGAATAACCCCACGTCATAATCTGCACAGATATCCTGGTGTCATGACCTGCACAGATGTCCCCATATCATGATCTGACAGCAGTTTGGTCCTTCAGCAAGAGCAGGTTAGCAAGTCCTGCACGTCAGAATGATTTGTTTTCACATGAGTTTTCACAGATGTAAAATTCAGATCCCTTCTTGCTGTCTTTTGCTTGTGGATGGAAAAGGGATAAATTTTTTTCTGGAGCACAATATTCACTGACATTTATAACATTCAGTGAGCTGTTGCTTCCTGATGTGATTGCAGTAATGAGGAGTGGGAAAACATCTTTTTCTTGGTAGAGGGTTAGAAGACCCTATTGAGGAAAAAGCTATCATAAAGAAAGCATTTTATAATCAAGTAGTCAATCATGCCAAAATGGAAATAAAAATATTTAAATGACAGAATAATTAGAGCTGTAATAATTACAGGCTTTAGTATAAATTCTGAAATATGAAAATATAGGAAAACCTCAGTTTGTAACACATTAGCATAGTGCTGTAGAGGAGATTAAAAAATAACATTTCCCGTCCAAACAATAGGTTGGTTTTGAACAGAAGGGAATGTGTAAGCAACATGAAAGGTCAGAATTTTGGCACTACCTTAAAGAAATACGAGTACATGTTTGTAGCAACAAATACTATCTTTCTGAGACCAAAGAGAAAGGACCACAAAAAAGGACCACAAGGGGCTGGATACCCATATCCTACATAAACTTCATATTACTGAGTGCCAAAGACCAGATTTAGAAGGGTGGACAACTACATCTATCAACCTTACCTGCTGATTCTCTCTAGAAACTCCAAGCTATTCAACTTTTCAATAAAGCATACAAAGGAGTATTCACAAGCCCTCTGCAAACTGAAGATCCTGTCGCAACTTCCATGTTCTTCTGTCTTCCTGCTGCTCTTTCTTTGTATCTTGCACTTGTATTTCCACATTCCTCTCTCCAGACAGCCTTTTTGAGGAACTGATACTGGGTGCTCCAGCTAGGGTACAATGTGAGACACATCCAGTAAATACAATCTGCAGAAGCCACCTAAGGCACTCAGCCTCAGGTGCTCTGCAAAACTGATGCAAGCACAAAGATGGGGGTACATCATCAGAGACCCCTTCTGAAGAAGACAAGATACAAACCAAACACAGGTCATATTTTAAAGCAATGACACATCTGCCCAGGAAAAAAAACAGTAAAAATCAGTCAATCTCACACAAAAACATAGTCAGTAAGTCAATCTCAGTCAAAAGTTGAGATTTTCAGTTGATGTGGGGTAGGGGATTTTGTTTGCTTAGGATGAGGTTTCTAGCTTTATATTGTTTACCTAGTTAAAGCAGCAGCATCTCCTGCACATCCCTTTTCTGAACACAGTACAGGCATGTGTGAAAGTCGTGTTACCTGCTCAAGGCTCAAACGGTTGATACTGTTGACATCTAACAAAACTTCTGCCCTTAGCAAGACTAGCCCATAGTATTTATTCAGCCCATTGTCCATGGACCAACACCATTTTGAAACTTCAGGTGCTGCCACAAGATCCACCAGTGTGGCACCACACACGTTTGTCTTCTCAAACAGCTCCCGACAAATCTAAATTTAGAGCGCCACCAGCCCACCTTGTCGGCTAGACACATAAAAGCTGTTTTCAGTTTAATTAACATTTGCACAACACTGCTGCTGTGAATTCCCTGAAAGCAGCAGTGATGGGAGTCACGTGCGGACAGAAAATACCCAGATGTCAGAGGGAGCCCACGCCTGCCTTTTCCCAGTGTTTGCAGGGTGCTGGTTGCAGCTTCTCTGCTTTATGCATCTCTGGCCTCACTCCATGTGCTCCTCTTGAGGCTGGCAGCATTGGCACGGGGGTGTGAAATGCTGGGGTCTGAACCCCAAGCCCCTGAATTAAGGTTGACATAGGGGTGATTCCCACAGCCCTTCATAAAGAGGTGGTGAGTTTGCCTTATAGCTTCCCCCCAGGGTGCGGCCGGCCCTGCAGGGAGAGCCAGAAGGGAAATGAGCCCCAGGGGTCCCGCACTGAGTTGACAAAGGGCAGGTGTCTGCTTGGGGATAAAAGCTGGGACCACCTGCAAGGCGTCAGGAGTGTCTGTCTGTGGAGTGCACTCCCCAGAGCTTCCTGGTTCAGGGCAGACCTCCTGACTCTCCCTGGAGCTGGGCCCCAGTCTGCTCAAGACCTTTGGGAACGCGGGCCGGTTGGGTGAGAGTTGCCATGTGGGCACCTTTCTCTTATGTGTTCAGCTTGCTGGTCTGGCTGTTTCCCATGCCAGCTGTGGGCAACCTCGGGTGTCTGTTTGTACCACCTGTTGTGGGCTGAGTTACGTCCTTTGAGAGTTTGTTGGGGGTGGCGTCAATTATGTACCAGCTGATTGAGCTGTTTGTACCCTCAGCAATCATTCATGGAATGTCCTTCTTGTCTACAATACAGTCTGTGTATTGGTTCATCTTCCTGCTGGTGGTGGTATCATTTTTGTTGGGCCGGGTCATTGGCAGAACAGGATGATGGCCTCTCCAGCCTCCTCCCCAGCAAGTGCAGGGACATGGGTACCCTGCAATGTAACGGGTACAGCTACAGCTGATGGGGTCTCTGCAGCCACCACGGTACAGGACCAGAGGCCAGCAACGATGATTGCAACAAAGTCACTGTGAGACCAGAGAGCCACAAAGAAAGAGGAAAAAGTTCATTGCTCCCTTCAGCTGATGTCTCCTGCAGCATTATTACGACATTATTATGTTGCAGTTTTGCAACAGTGACTGTTTCTGCATTTTTGCTGTCGGGGTTTCTGACAGCTGAAGTAACCTGGAAATTCCAAACTGCTGAGGAGAAAGTGTTCAGCTATAGGTAGGCAGGATTTTAAGCTAATCGCATGGCATTATACGTATACCACAAGTAAAATGATTTTCACTCTTCTATGTGCTTGGCCCTATTTTAATACCACAGTCAACCACACATAAAGTTGCAGCACGAAAAAACACTGAATTTAAAAATTAATTCAAGTGGAATGCTTGCATCCAGCCTAGTGATTTGAGTCAATGCAAGTATCTCTGTCGGTACACATAATTCAGAGTCTGCTTTGTATTTCTCTAACTCAGAAAGGAAAAAAAAAAAATTTCTGAAAGAAACTGCAATGGGACATTCTTGGCTTTTTGCACTGTAAGTTTCCTTACCACAGGGACTGGTTATCTCAGAGACTAGGGGCCAAACGAAGCACAGGGACTGTGATTTTCAAGACATCAAAACGGCTCAATAGCCACTGGTGTTATGGCAGTGGTTTTCAGCAGTGACCCTCCAAGGTGCAGTAAGTAATACACAGAGAGAGCTGGAAACCACATCAGTGGTGTTTTCAGTTACACAGCACGGCAAGGACTTTGCGTGGTCATCTGGGAGAGACATTGCAGGCTGGCAGCAGTCCACAGGCCCAGCTAGTCTACAAACCACTGATGTGATTTGTGCCATAGTTAGGTTTTTTTTCTACAGCCTTGAAACCTTTCAGAAAATAAATAACCTTTTCTTTCATGAATATACCTTACAAATCTTTGTAGGAAGGATGTGTATATGGGTTATACAAATAGGCCATAAGGGCACCATCACTCAAATATCGAGTGACTTTTGACACAGCAAGTAAAGTTTTTATGTCAAAAAAAAAGGAAGTTTATGTAATTATATATTCCTCATATCACACATACATTAATCCTTTACCTACGATTTTTACTAGTGGCTGCCAAGAGAATATCAGCACAGCTATTGTATACAGTATATTAAATGCATGTTAGAGAGGGATAGAAAATTTGACCCAAATTTCAGTAGTCCCTTTCCTCTATACTCTGAAGATTCACTGGCTTTGGAAAGATGTTTTAATGAAGGCTGCTGTCAGTCTCAAATAAGGTACTTCTATGTCAGCATTGAGGTTTCAGTCCATATTACCAAGGTCTTTGCAATTTTGGATCGAGAAGTTTTCTTTCCTGCCTACCTCTGATACACAAATATCGCAAAGATTTTTTAATACCAATTACAAAGGAAAATATCATTGTTTAACAGCTTGCCTGAAAATACTTTGTAAATGCCAAAAGACCTCATAATACTAAGAGAAATTTTATGTTGTTTAGGATTTTATATAGAATAAAGTAAAAAGAGTCTGTATGGGGAAATTCTGCTAATATACTTAAAACATGTATAGTTTTACTAAATGCAGGAAATTTAGTATTTTCTGCCTCTCTTTCACTTTCATTACTGATTTTTTGTAAAAAAAAAAGGCTATGAAATCAGGAGCTATAGGAGATTTGAAAGCTTTTTCCTTAAAATAAAAAAAAAAATCTAGCTCTGGTGAAGAACTTCAGAGGCACAAGCTTAAATTTCATTGTCTAGTCAGTCTTCTTATGAAAGATGGTTAAAGGAAGATAACTGTAATGTCCTGGCATCCTTACCTGAGAATGAGATTAGCTATAGACAGAGGATGTTCAAACACCCATTTCTACCTACCAAGAAAATGCTCCAAACATGAGAGGCTGGGTGAACCTGGGAGCTGCTGGGCAAGGACTGTGGGAGTCATGAGCATGCAGGCAAAGGGCACTTGTTGCACAACCTGAGGCTTTTAATAAATTTTATTTTATCCTGTCCTTGATATGATGATCCCAGCATCAGCAATTTTATGAGACATGGTTGCATCTCTTCAAACCCAAAATGCTCCTTAGAAGCCATGGAGAAAGCAGCCTGCATGAAGTCAAAGCTGCTCTGTTCAGTCCCTTGTCCAGTCACAGGTCTGATGGGGATTGCAACTTCAATGGGATCCTTTGCATGCCAACAAAATACCTGTATAACAAAAATAGTGGCACTCACCTCCACAAATATAAATCCATCAAAAACACAGATTGCAAGCTCTTGCTGTAAAATGCGAAGACATTTTCCAGGATCTGAAAGTAAAAATTCAGGAAAGGTACACTTTCATAAAAGACAAAACTACTTGTCTGTGCTAAATTCTTTGTAGGAAGTCATATGCATGCCCTTGGGTCTTTTCTACATGGCATGACAGTGAATGTAGGAACACATAAGGCACAAGACATTAGATAACTTGCAGATGCAGCTGGTATTGTTATGTGTTTCTGTTAACCAGATTTTACAGGTGAGTTTCCTGGAAGCTTTCTGAAGCCAGATGCCCACAAAGACATTTTGACACACGATTGCCATAGTTTGCTCTGGTGACCAATATCTGTGGACTGGCTGAGGCACATGCAGTGTAGATCCTCTGTAGCACAATCCAGAAGAAAGTCCTTGGGACTTACTTTCTTGTGACTTAAAGAAATATCACCCAATAATTGTCGGGTTTTTTGCATTTTGTCTGGAATACAAGATTTCTCTCTCTTTCTCAAGTCATGGCCTCGAGGGCTTACCAGTTCCTAGATTTGTAGTAGGAAAGCTACTGGGAAAGTGTCAGGCTGAGAGTGAGGTTTCATGGCTAGGTGCAGAAAAGCGACCAACAGATCTCACTGCAACAGTAAGCTGTGTGGCCTAGTGAAGGGTATGTCCCTCCTCCTCCTCACTGTGTTCAGTGAAGGGTATGTCCCTCCTTTACACTTTCTGCTGTTTTCTGACTCCTCGCAAGAAGAACAGCTATAAATGGTTATTCTGGTATTTTTCAAAAGATAAATCATTAAAAAGAATATGCAAATCTCAACTTATTTTTAATGCCTTCTTTAATGAGTACTGAATGTTCTCAGCACTCCAGAGGAAGCAGAAGGAGTGGTATATGCAGATTATTTTTAGACCCTGAAACGTTCCTTCCAGTTCATTCAGTAATGTGTTAGAGTTTTCCAAATGGTAGAACAGCCATTTCTCAGAACTCATTTAATCTCTTAAACCCTATCTAAAATTCAATAATTGTCTTCAGCTGACTGAATTTTTACTACCTATCATTAGCCTGGCTGTGTTGAGACTTCCCATCACTTGAGCCAACCTGTCATTGCCCATCATGCAAATGCCTTGCCACCAGCAATATATAAGGCTCTGATGTAGTGGCAGTTGCACAAATCTTCCTTATTTCCTGGACCCACTGTGGAGGAGGTAAATGCTCCTCTGTCTGTGAAAGGCACCTGCTCCCATTCAACACTTCTGTTTCATAGGAGGAAACTATAGGGGATGTTTTCAGAGCCAAGATCTCAAATCCAGCAACACAATTTTCATTTGTAGACAACTCCACACATGCTGTAAAGACCGAATCTTGTACTCGGGCAGTAATATATCGGGAATATATCCCTATGTAGCCATGGGGTCTGCAGCTCATCAGGTCACATTTAAGTTGTCTGAGTTGTCCAACCAGACTGCACAGTGAGTGGAAGCTACTTTGCATGAGTCCAATAGCAGAACTTGGTCCTCAGATACTAGTCTCCAAATATTTATGCATCCACCAACCAGCTTAGCTTTCTTGTTAAACCTTTAGGACTCTGTTTTTTTGCTAATCCTTTTAATTTCTTCTCTATTCTCCTCTCCATGAATCACAGAATCTGCACAAACTGAAGATGGCAATCTCGGTGTTTTCTGTAATAAAATCTATTTTATATATACTTGCATTATTTCATTGGTCTTATCTGCTTAGAATAATTTTGAGTATTTTTGCCATTTTATCAACCACCATTCCTCAGTTTTTGCCAGCTGTCATGTTGAGCATATACCCTTATCCTTCCTCTCTCATACACATCCAGTTCAACAATGGTCCCTTGAGCTATTATTCGAGCACTTTTGCAGGAGTCAAGTACATTATAAAAATGTGATATATCTGGGATTTAGCACAAAAGTTCCCACCAATAGCTCTTAAAGAAACCAGGCTGCCATAAGTAGGAGGGAAGTTCTTCCTCAGGCTAATACATCATTAATTGCAAGGCGCCAAAGATCAGGTGCTGTTAGGGTGCATGAGGTTCTGTACCAGGACTGTTCAATGCATCCTATACAGACATACACAGGCCATTTTCTGTGAGTGTGACACACTTGATTCAGTGCACTCATGGAAAAGAATTGAGTAGCAATATGTGCCACACAGCCTCAAGATAATACAAAATAAATTAGGATAGTCAAATCTAAAGCTGACTGCAAAAATTGTCACCAGAACACTAAATAAGTGGGCAATAAATTTGCACGTGAAAATGAGTGCAAATAAAAGCAAAGTCAAACACAAGGAGAAAATTATGTTTTCCATGCAAACCCATCCACAGCCTCTAATTTATTCCTTATGAGCCAGAGAATAGTTCTTGATGTCTATGTGACTAGTTGCCTGAAAATGTCACTCAGTGCTCAGAGATGCTCAGAAAGGCAAGTAGACTATTAGGCATGTGGTCAGTAGTATGACTGCTGCAATAGAGTACAAAATGCTTGTATATTTGGATTTTATAACTTTTATTAGTCTAGGTAGTGTAGACAGAAGGACTAGACAAATGTTCAGGCATGCAAACCCTTTTCTGCATCTTGGGAAGAGAGAACAAAATGAGAAATATCATTATGCTGCCATATAAAAGCATATAAATACATCTTCAATCTTGCTTGCAGTGGCGGTCATCCCAGTTTAAAAATACAATAAATTCAAAAACTACAGAGATCAGAGTAAGGGATCAGCTTCTCTGGGGAACAGAAAAATGTAGCTATAGATACTTCAGCACAAAAAAACAGATAAGATACAAGACTTTGCTAGAAGCATACATAAGAACTGGTGCTCTTGTGAAAATTAATAGCAAAAAAAGATTTTTCTCACAATACAAGGACTGTAGACATCTAATGAGGTTACTGAGAAGTAGGTTTTAAGCAAACCAATGGAAGTGCTTTTTCAGGCAATATTTAACTGAATCATGGAAATCACCGTTTTGCACTCTTGTGAAGGGAAGGGAAATCCAGAACAGATAAAACTGGAGAGATATGAGAAGATCAGAAATTTAGGTGTCATATTTAAACATCAGGGACTAGAAGAGGGAATAAATGTCCAAATGCCCTTGTGTACATAGGACATTTAGCAGACTTATGCAAATAATTTATTCCATGAACGCTCTTGGGGTAGATAAAGAAAGGTTGTTCTTTGAATTAGCAGTATGACTGCAGAGTTAAAACTGGCTCTGCTAAGGTATGAGACTTAGCAAATCTGCAAACTAAGTTATGCCCTATTCTAAAACTCTGGATTTGCTACACCTGTCAGATCTTTGTTCTGTGGGGAGCCAGTCAATCCTTGCTGGTTTTAGATGCAAAACTCCATAATCGATGGGCTAATTTTAAACAAGCATACATCCCCAGACACCTTTTGCCTCCTTCCTCTCACTGCTGTGGTTGCATTTCTGCTTCCTCTGATCCGTAGAGTTTAGCAGCCATCAAATCAGCCACAGAATAACTTCATCCTTGTGATCTTGGCTCTCTCTTGGCTCCTGCCCAGGTTTCACTTGCAGAGTTGTTTCCTGCACAAATTTGGCATTTCCAGCTCTTTCTGCCAAGTGAGTGACAGGTAGGAGTTTGTGACAGACCCCTTGAAAGTGAAATGGCACAGGGACACCTCAAATACACGTTGTCTTAGTTCACTTTTAAGGAGTTTTGCCTGTATAATTATGCCAGCCTGAGGGCTAAAGAAATCGCCTGTTCAGCTGACACGACTGTGCCAGGAGATGGCCTGCGAGAGACACAGCAGTTTTCTTTATGGGCAGTTTGCCAGGAGAGCTTATGTTGTTCCTCTAGCCACTGTAAACTCCACCGGAAAAATAACTCCCTCACCAGCACAAAAAGCATTGGCCACTTGAATTTGGACATTGGGCTGAGAGGTTTTCTGGCTACAGATAAAGGCAAAAGGTGTATTTGGCAGAGAGGAAGGGATGTGGGAGCTACCCAGGGCTCAGCGGGAGCAGGGAGCAGAGCGGTCATTACCCCAGCTGCTCTGCAAGAGGCAGAGTGAGTGGCTCTCAGGCAGCTCCCCTACAGCCCAGCACCTTAGAAGCAGCTTTTATCTAAACACTGCACTGAGTTGCCCCAAGCCTGGGTATGGAAGCTCAGCTTGATGCTGTGTTGAAATGAAATATTGCACTTCACCTCCACTGCCTCACTCCAACTTCTGCATTTTGTAATAGTAACAGGCTACTTGGCCAAGCTACACAGATGCCATTTCACGCAGCACTTGCCAAATTCACCCATATGATGTTCCAGTGAAATTTCCTTTTTCAACATAATTCAAGTCACAGCAGTTCTGGGAGAATCTTTTTATTCAGATCAAAGCTCCAGAGTTCTGCAGGGGTGTCCTCTCAGAGCTGTGCCTGCCCCAGCAGTTCCAGTTCCCTACCCAGGAGGGGCATGGGCTGCTGCAGTGCCAGGGGCAGCTGCCTGGCCCCACGTTCCCTGTGCTCCTTGGCAGCACCACCAGGGATGTGCCAGTGTTTTGCAAATGTCCCGGGGAGTTCAGCTGTGTTGGAGGGAAAAAGCTGTGTGACATCTTGTGTGATGTCTTTGCAAAAGCTGATGTTGGCCTCAACTTGCCCGTTTCCTCCCCTTCCCTGCACAGTATCATCTGTCCCCTCCTCCAGGAGGTGTGAACCATTAGATGTTTGGGCTTCTCCTCACATAAGAGCCCCACATGGGGCAGTAGTCGGTGGCCATAGCTGTGCAGTAGGGCAATAGCACCATGGAGGGGTGAGCATGAAAGCTGCTGCCCAAGGTAGCAGTTAGAGGGCTTGTGCCCGCGGGCCTGCAGACTGACACTCCCTGCGCTGAACATTGCAGCTCATGAAACTGTAGATTTGATTTGTCACTGCCTGAGCACATGCATCAGATCTGTATTTAAATGGCTGTACTGCTCTTTCACCAATGGCCTTTAGGAGCAAACCGGGAGGCTCAGTTTTATGTTGTATTTTATGACAGCTAACATTTAAGCTTGTAGCACTTGACAGGTGAAGAATGAGAGATCTTCACCGGACTTCCCTGTCTTATTCCTCTGGTTTTTTTACTGTCCTCCTTTACTTTCGCCTTACTATCAAGACACTCCTACCTGCTTTACTGTTCACCCTTAACACCTCCTCCTGCTCCTTGCCCTGCCTCTGCCTGGCTGCCTGCAGAAGCCCCCCAGCCAGGCTGCAAGGGCTGCATGGGGGTAAGCACAGGAGGAGTTAACTGGCATGCTGTTGCCTGCAGGTCAGAGGAACATCAGATCAAATACCTGTCTTTAATTCCTCTAAACAAACAGCACCAAAGCTTTCACTACAGAGCAACATCTTCATACTACAGTTTTTCTGTGGCTTTTTTTCTACCTGTCCACAGGAGAAGTGTGAAATGCAGCTGTCTGTAAATATGATTTTTTTTAATAACTTTTCCCTCCTTGTCCAGCACCTCTTGCAGTCTGGATAGATTTTTTTTTTTTTTTTTTTTGTATGTTGTATTCAGCTTAAGAATCTAAGGTGAAACACTAGAACAAAACCAGAAGAATGTGTTGCCTGCTAGGACATGAACTTCTAATTTCTTTTATATTTCTCAAAGAATATCCACAACTAATTTGTAGCATTTAACTTTTCTCAGCTGTAACAGACTTACATGGCAGCAACACCAAGGAATCCCATGGGCATATTCCTGATATAAACAGTTTGTGAGGAGAAAATGCATGTAAGGGTTAGAGAAGTTGTTCCCACTAGTACATCTGAAACAGAAAAATCAAGATGCAGGTGGTCAAACTAAAGTATAAAAACAAAAGAAGAGGAAAGAAAAGATGTGCAGCACCCCATGGAAACATCAACTTGATGCCAGCCTGGAAACAAGAGTGGGAAGAGGAGGAACAAATTATGCTGAGAAATAAGAAAGGCAGCCTCAAAGGTAGACATAGTATGTGGGAGGACCTCATTCAAGTCTACAGTTATAACATTAAAGTTATCCATTCACTGGAAGAAGTTTGATGAGGGTGAAGCCACAAAATTCATTTCCTTCAGCTGCATCCCATTTGGTTTACTCTTTTACTGATGAAAGCTACTTCCCATTTAGGATAAGGCAGTGAATGCTTTTTCTATCACCTTAGCTTGAACTGTCTTTGTCCTGGGGGTCAGAGTTTAGAGAAATCCACCTGAAGCTGAGTTCTTTGGACTCTGCTCTTTTGAACAGACAGGTAAGATTTTGGGGGGAATTTTGTCCTCTTATTCACACCTCTTTCCTAGAGCAATTAAGTAAAAGTGGACAGAACTGGCATAACTGCATCCTCAGGTGGTGGGACTGGATATGAATGCTGGCATGTGTATGCATGTGAGAGCATGAGAAGCTGGAGAGGGTGTGAAGAAATCAACGGTCCGTAAGACTTACAGCCTCCCTTCAGGTACATAAGGTATATTCCCTGTAGAGACAGGCATGATGTGAGTTGTCTCCAGCATCCCAGGGTACCTCTTAGTGTCACAGGAGCAGCTCCAGGGAAGTGTGCAACCAGGGTGCCCTTCAAACCCTCCACAAGCAAATGGCCTCGTCACTGTAAGTGGTGACAGGCTTGATGATGTTTTGCTTGGCTTGTATTGAGAGCATAATTCTGAGAGCAGAGAATCACATCAGTAATTTATAAAAATAAGGAATAAGCCTCCTCAACAATACGTATCTGAAAGGAGAAATAAAGACATCAGAGCAGTCGCTCAGCAGAGGTCCCTGCAGAGGCAGCACGGTTACTCTTTCTTCACCAAGCTTTACACCCCAGCAGACAGTGTGGAGGCAGCTGCATGGCTAAGCAATCTGTTCCTGAAAAGTTTGCTGTCTTTGGGAGCAGGTGAGTAAAACAAAGCACAGACCTCTTGCCAAATCTGTGTGCTTTTTGCCAGGGTTATGTTCTGTAGAGCAGAGCTTTTATGAACATTTTAACACCTCCAAAACATTACTAATGAATAGAATAGAATAGAATAGAATAGAATAGAATAGAATAGAATAGAATAGTTCAGTTGAAGACCAACTGCCTGGCCACTTCAGCACTGGTCAAAAGTTAAAGCATATTGTTAAGGAGATTATATACATGCTTCTTAAACACTGACAGCCTTGGGGTATCAACTACCTCTCTAGAAAGCCTTTTTTGGTGTCTGACCGCTTTCTCAGTAAAGAAACATTTCCTGATGTCAAGTTTGAGCCTACCTAATGCTCCTTGAAGCCATCTCTTGTCCCTCAAGAGAGTCATTAGCTCCCCTAGTTTGACAGTGTCAGCAAACTTGCTAATGGTGCATTCAAGTCCTGCAGCCAAATCACTGATAAAAAATATGGAACAGAGCTGACCCTAGGACTGAGGAACACCACCAGTGACTGTTTACCAGTCAGGTGTAGCTCATTTCACTACAACCCTTTGAGGTTTGCCATTCAGCCAGTTCTTAACCAAGTGCACTGTGTACCTGCTTATCTCACAGCTGGACAACTTGTCCAGAAGGATGCTGTGAGGCACAGTATCAAAAGACTTACTAAAATCCACCTTCCCTTCATCAGCTATGTGGATAATCTTATCATGAAAGAATATAAAACTTTAGTCAAACAGGACTTCCCCTTTGTGAACTCATGTTGACTGTGCCTGATGATTGCATTGTTTAAATGCCTTTCAATAGTACCCAGGATGATCTCCTCCATAATTTTTCCAGGAAATGAGGTTGGATTAATAGGTCTTTAATTTACTGGGTCTTCCCCCACACCCTTTTTGTAGATTTAAGTAACATTGACTAGCTCATAGTCAGCAGGGACCTCCTCAGATTCACAGCACCTTTGGTAGATGAACAAGAGGTATCTTGCCACAACATCTGCTAGCTCCTTCAGTACTCGAGATGAATCCTATCAGACCCAATGGACTGATGTTCATTCAGCTGATACAGCTGGTCTCCTGTATTTATACACAGACACTGAAATTGTGTTTTGTAGATGATATAATGTGTATAGAGTGTCTATAGTATATGTGTATATACATAAATAACATTTATCTATGGAAATACATATACAAGAAATTATGGAAGCTAGGGCCTAAGACTAGCCCTTGTGGAAATAAGAATATGTGATGACCTCTAGCTAGATGCCACTCCTAATGATGCTGAGAGTGTATATATATATTATTAATGAGGAGGTTCTACTGCAGAAACACTGGAGCGAGAGTGTGCATTGAATTGTGTAAGCAGAAAGAACTTGGTAAACAGTTTTTCTGGCCAAGGAATGGATCCTGATAATGAGGAGAATTTCAGGTAGAAAACTAGAGAATTTACACTGTAACTTACTTTCTCATTTTCTCCTACTCTGTAAATGAACATGGAAATAGCAGGAGGCTGCAGACAGGTTAAATATAGCCTTAGGACAGAGACCTAAGGAGGTCCAAAGGCTGGGGATCATCTGACTAAGAGCGTATACCTGCAAATGAAATTCTCGCATTAGCTGACTCAAATGTTGGCAGTGAGAAACAGAGATTGGCTTGTCCAAGGTCAATATACCCAGTAGAGCAACAAGTCACTTTAATGCCAGTTTCTTCCCATTAGCTGCAAAGAGTCTAGAAAACTAGTTCAGACTTGCATGTCTAGAGGGGAGAGCTTCCAAAAAATCTGGTAGACATGCTTGAGTGTGAACAAGGTGAGTAACTGACAATGAAACACCTGTGATGATACTGCTTTCACTGAGCTGCTGTGAATACGGAGCTCACTGAGATGTGGCTTAAGATACACAGCTTCAGAGGCGCAATTTCTATAAAAAAAAAACAGGATGGAGTAAGGTGACCTATCCCAGGCATGTTGTCACATGCTGTCTTTGTATTTGTGTTTGCCTGAAGGTGCAAGGGTTGAAGCTGAAGGAAAAGGTTATAGTCCGCTCCAGGTAGAAGACGAGGCATATCTGTGTATCCCTCTGGCTTGTAGGATCCCACCATTAGATCTCAGCCCTCTCTCAGGATTATCAATAAGATCTGCTCTCTTTGAACACCCTTCAGGTCCATTCTCATGGGCAAATATGGCTAGATATTTATCCACAGAAGTACACGGAGACATGACTGAAGAACTCACCAGCACAAACCCCTGGGATAAGCATGCCACACCTCCCCACTGCACACACAACTCAAAACAACCGAGGGGCAACTGCCAAGCTTCTGGTTGCTCAGCAGGTGAAATTTTGGATGCTGCAAAATTTATTTGTTCGGTTTGTAGCTGCATGAATAATACTTGACAGCTTAGGATCTGTCTGCTCAAGCTTTTTTTCTGGACTAATGACAGCAGTACAAAAGGGGTTGTGTTAGTGTGACTGATTTCTGTACATTTATTAGACCCCATTGATGCCAGTGGAGTCTATGGATACGGCACATATTCAGCTCCCATTGAATGTGAAAAACAAAAAAAAGTAAATATACTTACTGACAACTCCCTTCTCAGGCGTCTGAGCTAGGAGGTTGAGCAGAAGCACATGATGAAAGAAAGTGTTTGTTACAGTTCTGGGAGTGGCCCTGACCCCAAACCACAGCACTCACACCCCAATCTTCTCAGCCTTTGCAGTTTGCTCAGCAGTGCTGCAGCAGACGTTAAGCTCACAAGCTGTGTAACTTTCCCTTCCCATATATAGGAGAATAATGAAAATTAAATACAAATGCATTCAACAAGTGTTTCTTCCTTCTAAGGTCTGTCTCTGGATTAAGTTAGTGAAGGTTTTGGCATTACAGTGACTTTAATGTCTTGGATTCTCCAACATTCCCCAAGGTGAGATTTGCAGATGATTTTAGACTTGGGTTGGGTGTGCACTTAAGCTGATGCAGAGAGCTGTTAAAAATCACCACAAATAACCATATCCTGAGCATGTAAATGAGAAAAAAAAATTTGATTTCCCCACTCTTTTTCTTTCTTGATTACAGATAAGTGTTCATTGATTTGCATGGCTACCTATTTACTGTGACTAGAGCAGCTTCATGGAAATATTGAGTTGGACACAACATGAATTATATTACTATGAATTACACACTTTAAGTGAGAGCTATCAGTAGGAGGTTTGTTTGCCTGCAATGGATAGCAAAATGAGTTCTTCTTAGATCTGTTGAAAAGTTTTGAATTCCCACTTCTTAAAGCATTTTTTCAGCTTCATGCTGGCAGATTTCTTGCAAAGATATTCTGAACCACAGAGAGTTTATGAATGGATGATGAGAAGCACAGCCAAAGCATTTGTTTTACGGGGGCAGATAAGATTATCTTTCATAACTAATTCAAATGATAGACATTGCTGAAGACTATTTAATACCACTGTGCAAGAGTCATAACATCATTAATTATGCTGCAAATACCAGGTGGTGTTTCAAACATGTAACAGTAATGATTAACTCTGAAACTTATCATGTCTAATTTACCTCTTCAGAAGCTAACTGCAGAAATCTCAAATATAGAACATCTAAAGGTGAAGTCTCTGTAGACAGAGGCAATTTTTCCACTAACCTGTTGTTACAGAAGCCAGTTACACAACGTTTTGCTTTTAAATACACCCTGGCTCCTCTTCATGCCTTTCTTACCATTATTGTCTTGATAAACTGTCAAAGAATTATTACTAATTATGTCAGCAGCTAATAAACTATTGGTGAGTGGCCAAATACTTTATGCAGCTGTAGGGCTGTTGCTGAGCCCATGTAGGCATAAGAGAGGGTGTAAATCAGCCCTTCACCTCTGCAGTGACTGATAGGGTTGCTTTTTTTCTGTGTAATGCTGCCTTTTCTCATGGTGATGAGTGAAAAGTCATGAATGTTATTTAGCACTCACTTGGTTTGCAGCTTTGCCATAGGGTGAATGTGCGGGAGCAATTTCAAAGGAATGTTTGTGCCAGAATAATAAAATTCATCCATTTGCTCTGTGTATGTTGCAATATTAGAGTTACCTCCTTGCTGAAGGGTGGTCAGTCTTTTTTTGTCCACTCCAGAATGGTGGTTTATGGACAGTATTTCTCTCCCTATCAGCTTTAGGGTGTCCTGGTCAGACACACTTTCTTAAGTTACACAGCATGGAAGGGTATTACTTCAGGCAAGATCAGAAGGGCCTGAAAAATCCCACGTTTATGGAAAAAAGCAAGGAAGTAAACGCAGCACTAGAATGGAGCTAGAGAATTACCAGGCACAGAGGAGGCTCACCACAGCATGAAAAGCTATCTGTATGTGTATGAATATCTCACATACGGTATATGAGATATTCCTCCCTTGAACTGCCACTGTAACCTGGTCTCTCTATCATCTACAGCAGAAAGAAGCCTGGGGCTAAGGAATTTGGATCTCACGGATCTGGAGGGGAGCAAAGACCCTGCACTTGGATGAGAATTATTTTCCCCAGCTTCCTGTCTCTCAAGTTCAGAAGAAGGCAAGGAGGAGATGTGCTGTTTGCTGCAAGGTACAATTAAGCCCCTCCATGAGCAGTTACAGTAACTTCACTTGCCTGGAGTAGCTCCTGTTGAGTTTCCTGTTGTGCAGACATTTTCTTTATGAAAGTATCTGCATCACCATCTGCAGTTTTATTCCGATTTGAAAAGACCCCTCCAACTTGCTTGATTGAGCACCTTAGAAAATTGTAATTGACATTAACTTCCACAAAAACACTGACACTTGGTTCAATCTCCTTTGAGCAAGTGTGTGTAGGCCATATAGGTCCAAAGCTATGGGGGGGTTTCATATGCCTAACAGTGTCAGTCTAGGTCAGTGGCACCTTGTACATACTACTAGAGTCTTTCATCTCTTCTCTAACCCTGGGTACTCAAGGCACTGAACAAAAGTCACACACTTATGAGATATTCAAGCATTCACATGGATCTGTAGCTTCTGGAATAATTCTGCTTCCATATCCATCCCAGCAAAGCTGCTGAGATCCACAGCAAAGCACGACTGCAAATGAAGGTGCTGTTTGACTCACAGCAATTTGTGTCTTGACAGTCAGCGAGTGAACACAGTGCACACATGGCCCCAGATATTTCCCAATCTACAGAAGCAAACAAATAAAAACAGCCAGAAAGGGCTGGTGAAATGGAAATGGAATTAAAGTTTTGCCATGCATTTTAGAAAAGGTCAAGGCTGCTGAAATTGCCTGCCTACCAGTTTAAGACAGTTTTTCCAGTGACGGTGTCATTCCTATTCTTGTTCAGGATTATGTTCCCAAATGTGACAGGTAAGAAGAATTTTTGAGAAATCCCAAATGGCAATACAAGGCCATGCTCTCTGAAGACCACTCACAGTGAATTCAAAATGCACAGGCTGTGGATCTACTGTCTCTGGACTACATCTGCCAAGGAGATGCATCTTCTCCTGCATCTGTCTGGATTTGGATGAATGGATGAATTTGGATGAATGGAGCATTGATTTCGCCCAGGACCCTGAGATTTGTGGGCATATCAGCACATCAGTAGGAAGAGCAATGGCTCAGAAAACTGGTCTGGCCCTCCCTTCATCCACACAAAGCTTCCACAAGGGAACATTTCTGGAGAGCCAACTGCCACACAAATAGGAACTGCAGATACTAGAGCTGCTGAAAACTAACAGCCAGAAAAGGTTTTTCCACATAAAGATCTCTGTTAAATTCAGGTTCTTTATGTAAATGAAACACAGCTGTTGGCTAAGTCTACTATTTAATGAAAAAAATCATGCTGCATTAAAGCCTTCTGAAGAATATTACTGCACTTGTCATACAGGCCTTCTTCATTGGTTTCTTCAAGTAAAAAGACATTTAAGAAGGGACTGTAAAGCCAGACTAAGCAAAGAAAAAAACAATATAAACACATAAGATAAAAACAGATCTGTGTGTACATATGAGATAAAAAGAAATGACATCTTCATAATCCTCTCTCATAACCAGGTGGTGCTCTAAGTCAGTCTGAGGAGTCAGTCAGCATTTTGGACTCTGGAGGCGTCTCCCTTGGAACAAGGACACGAGGAGGCATTTATTTGCTACAATGCTGTCTAGTTATGAAGAACAGACACAGAGGCCCCATATCCCTGCCTACTTATAGTTCTGATTACCTGCTTTTTTATTAGATTCACCAAGAGAGTCACTAGATTGGAGTTTGTGTTTTACTGGAGAGGGGAAGAAGGTGAAGGCAGCATTGACACTTAGCAGGGCAGTCCAGTGCTATCTTCATGCATGATAGGGTCTGTGTATCCCCCCTTCATGCTGCTGACACATCCAGTCCTGAAACAGAACACAGCCTCCTTTGGCTTTCCAAATGACCCACGTTTGGGACAGAGGCTCCCATTGTTTTGGCTGTTTGTGGCTTTCTGCATTTCTGACCAGCGAGAGGTAGCTAATATGCACAGCAGCAGCCTCAGGCAGGATCCATCTGCCACCCAGGTACAGCAGCTACTTGCACCTCTCTTGAAAAGGATGTTCTTACAAAGGCAAGATCAAAAAGCAAGAATGCTACTCAGGCAGAATAACCAAGGTGAAAGGACAACTTCAAACCCAGGAAAATAGCAAAACTCAGGAGCATAGCAGCTAGTGAAATGCCCCAAATAGAAAATTAGGCAATCAAGGTGGCAGAGCAATCAGCTGAGGCCATGGGCATGATTGCCAGAAGGCACCACCCTATAAGCCCAAAGGGTCCAAGGCCCTCAGCAGATGGGAATTGCCCTGACTCCACTCAGACCAAGCTGGGGACTTGTCTACTGATTTGTAAATCCTACACACTGCACTCTGACAGCAGGTGGGCTGACAGCAGATTTAAAGCTGAAATCCCAGTTTTCTCCGTGTCTTTTAGAGAGAAGTGTCAGGTTTTGTAGCAGGTTGTTAAAAAAGGCAAAGCTTAAAAACTCAACCATTGATACAGAAGGAAATATACCTTGTTTAAAGGCCATTGGTCTGTTTAGAAATCAAGAGGAAATTCCCATGTCCTTTGTCCCTCCTTTGAAATATGTTGCTTTTTTTCTCTTATAACTCTTTTGAAAGGGAGATGTAAGATGTTAGATAAAAGAGAACTGTCTGCAGTTCTCCTTTTCAAACAAATGCTTCTATGTTTATTTTCTGTTTACTGAAGCAGGATATAATGGCAGTTATGGTTTAATTAAACAGGATAAATATGTACTGTACCAGGTAATATTATGCATACTACAAATACTACACTATAAATGCCATATTTATTATTTCCCTAGAACACATAGGCATCATACCTTAACTTCAGCCCCAAGGGCTGGTTTCTAGCAGCTTACTATAATTGTGTGGGGTGAGTGTTCAATAAGGGGAAGGGCCCTGTAAAGGTGGGATGGACCCACTTGTAATCACAGCTCTTACGAGCTGATGGAGGTTTGACTGATTGAAGTAACGGACGAGCTTTAGTGGTTATGGGACCACTGAACAGGCAGTGCCTCTTCTTAAAGTTCAGATCTTATATATTGGTATTTATTATGCTTTATATGTCACTGTTTATGTATATGTTATTGTATATGCTTTATATAAAATTATTTCTTTTTATGCATAAATATTTTTTTATATATATATCTATGCCATTTATATATCACCATGAGCACAAACAAACCTCCAGTCCTTCATACATTTCAGACATGGCTAACCTGCACTTTACTGCTGGAGTCCCAGTGTTGTAGAAATAAGGTACACTTTGGGAAGGAGACATAAAAAAGGCAGCAAAGCAAGACTCACAGCAATTCTGTCTACCTATTCCTACGATGTTATGCAGATCTATCACTTGTCTTTTTAACTTCATTAAATTCTCCTTGAAAAAGTGAATCCTATGCACAAAGAAATATTGCTGTTCTGGTTACATTGTTGCACATGTCAAGAGATAGATCACATTTATTATCGTTTAGCCTTATACATTACTCACACCATTTCATCAATAGTTGTGCCAGTGCACACATAAACAAAAATAAATCCTGATGAACATTACAGTGACAGAAAGCAGTTGTGCTGAAGCACAGGACATGCTCTGAGCAATGAAGAATAACTGAAGAAAACAAGGCAAGATTGGCAAATGCTTATTAACCGACCCCAAAATGCTCTGTGAGGGTGTAGAAGAACCCACATCCACTAGAAATGCACTAACGGAAGGGATTTCAGGGCTTCTTCATGCTCCAGACAAGCCATGCAGGCACTCTAGATTGAGACTAGGACAAAGTTGTATTTGCAGGACCATACAATGAGTCAGAGATGATTCGCTAATGAGCAATACACAGCAGGGTACAATACCCCCATCACTGATACACCCAGCATTTCACCGTGGGTTCCCCAGAGGCAGGATATTTATTGCTTTACATCTAAGAATCCAGCTCAGTAAAGCACTTAAGCAGATACTGAATAGTAAACAGACAATTCAAGCACATGTCACTGCACAGAAAAGCTAAATCTGCTCTAGTCCATGCCACAAGGCACCCCCTCTCAGCAGCACAGATAGAACTGTTGTGCCTCTGACTGCCAGCTCTTTCTTCTCAATATCCAGGGTTCACAAGACTTCATGTAAAGTCCAGTGCTAACGTGTGAACATGAAAGGAATCCCTTTGTAGAAGATTAAAAATCCATCCTGACTTGACGTGCTTTATTGCATGCTGTCATTCCTGTGATTGCCCCTTCTGGTGTAGCTCCATTGTCTTAAAATAGACCATCTCTGAAAGGGCAGTCATTAGAGTCAGCAGTTTATTTTGAACAGAAAGAAGTACCAGGCATTTCAGGAGGAAAACAGCTCCTTCTTTTCAACGCTGTGATCAAGACAAATCTTCTGAGCATGTTTCTGTGCCAAGCATCTTTCTCGCCGAATTGATGCTCCTATCATTTTTCTTTCATGTTTCCAATTAGATGAAAGAATTTCACACGGGTTTTCCTGTAATGACATTTATTGTCACATCTTTTGTATATGGACACCTACTTACAAGCTGTGTGGCAATGACATGAAAGTAGAACTAAGCCTGAATATTGCAGGCTCAGATAACTGATGTAGTATGACAGAAGCTTTCTGTAGGAGCATTTCCATCTCTTATACTCCATGCCAGGGATTTTTGTCCATGTGTCATAATCTTGCTTGTCATGGCACTTCCCACAGTAGAAAATAAGTGTCCTAAGAATTAATATGAGTCTTAAGGAGATTAAGTCATTAGGGACTTTGGCAAGTGAACACAGCATTATTCATGCACTTAGAATTTAGTATGTGTTTAGATGCTTTTAACAAGTGTGGCTGAAGAAGACATCCAACCCAAAAACGTGCTGCATAATTGGAGGTGAAACAACCATAATCCCCTTCCAGGGCACTGAGATAAATATGACCTGCTGTCTCACCCCAGTTTTCTACGCATATATAGTTCCTGCCTTCCATATGTCCTTTGGCAATGCTCGCTCTCACTCCTCATATGCTTTCACAGTCACTGCTGATGTATTTTGTGAAAAATAAAGTAAGGCACTATTACTGAGGCAGAGCATCTTTCCTTCCCTGAGCTGATTTCATCTTTTCATCTCAAATTCACCCCAATATGCCTCATTTCTGAGCAGCACTTGAAATGAAACTCTGCTTGGAAAGCTATTTATCAAGTGCTTTTCCTTTTTAAGATGGTGGCTGCTCAGCTAGTTCTCCTTATCACTGTGATGTTGACTTAGAGCAGTGCTGGGCAGATGGAAGGAAGGAAGCAAGGATGCTGGGTCAGTACCAGAACTTCTCTGCACTCTTAGTTCAAGCAAATTATATTTTTCAGTCATGATTTGGGGAAAGTCAGTAAAAGATGTCAAGTCTTTCTTTTTAGTTGTGAAGGTAGAAATGTCTTTAGCCAAGCAGGAGACTTTTAAGGGTCTGTTTTGTAGGAGAGCTTAAATACAAGCAGAAATGCTTCCACACCTGCAGATCACTTTGCCCACAGTTCAGGTCCTGTAAGCAGCACAGGAGCATAGAGCAGTGGTGGTCTACTTGCTGTCACTCTTTCTACATGGCAGCATATGAAGATACAACACAAAAGGTGGATTCACCTGAAACTTTGAAGCTACTTATGAAAAAACAGAAGACTTCTTGGAAAAGGTGTGCAGCTTTGTATCTTTTTCCACTACAATGACTTCTGAGCCAGAGCACTTCCTTGTAATTTTTCTAGTCTGTTAACTCCCCTATTTTTCCTCAGCTACCATCAGAAGTTTGTGCCAGTGTCATTTGGCAGGCCTGGCCCTTGGAGGGAGCTGTTCCTTCTCCTGATGACAGCTGCCTTGACCTCTTTCACTGCCAAGGCTTTTCAAGATGTGAAGACAAGGAAACTGGCAGTAGTGTTCAAAAAGGTGTATTTGGCAGTTTGTTATCACAGAATCACAGACCCACATAGGCTGGAAAAGGCCTCCAGAGGCTGCTTGCTGTGACACCTGCTTAAAGCTGGGCCAGTGAAAGCCATTGCTCAGCACAGCTTCAAAATCTCTAAGGATGAAGATTGAACAAGCTCTTTGGGCTACGTCAGTATGCTCCACTGTTTGACCACTCTCACAATTATTTTTTTTTCCCCTTTTATCTGATGATAGTTTCTCCAGTTCCAGGTTGTGTCTATTGCATCTTGTTGTGGTCCTCTCAACTGCACGTTGTTGTAGCCCTGTCCACTGCACTGCTGAGCAGAATTTGGCTCAATCTTCTGTATACCATCTTATTTGGCTGCCCTTTGGTGGGCTCACCCCAGCATGTCCATGTCTTTCCTGTACTGGGAAGACTGAAACTGAACCCAGTACTCTGGAAGTACGTCCCCAGTGCTGATCAGAGGGGAAGACACGCTTCCCTTGACCTGTTGGAAACAGTTGCTGATACAGCACAGCACACTGCTGCCTTATGTCCTACTCATTGTCCACCAGGATCCTTGGATCCTTCTTTGCAGAGCTGCTCCCCAGCCACTCAGCCCCCATACTCATGTAGGGGGGTGTTTCTCACCAGGTGCAGGACTTTGCATTTCCTAATGTTGAACACCATGAGATTCCTGACTGCTCATTTCTCCAGCCTGCTCAGGTCCCCTCCTATAGCAGCTTGTCCTCCAGCAAATGGATCACTTCTCTTGTATTGATATAGCCCATAAAATTGCTCAGAGTGCACTCTGTCCAGTCATTCACAAAACTAGAAAAGGCACTGAAGTGTTGGCCGCAGAGATGGTCCTTGAGGATTGTCACTAGTTGGACTTTGCACCACTGATCACATCTTTTGAGCCTTTATGTGCAGCCAGTTTTCCACCCACCCTTCACTGATCTAGTCAGTATCTCAACAGTTTCAACAGGCTAGTGATAGTGTAAGTACTAAGGTCAAGGTAAACAGCATCCCCTTCCCCACCAAGATATTCTCATCTTAGAACCAGACAGGTTGATTAGGTATGATTTGCCCAGTTACCTTCTTGCTCTCCATGTGATCAGAAATTATTTTCAGAAGGATTTGCTTCTTGATTTTCCCAGGGGCTGAGGTGAGTCTTCAGTAGTAACTGTAGAAAGGCTTTCAAAACATTTCAGAGAATAAAATATCGACTCCTGGAAAAGAAGTAATAACCCTGTAAGTGTACAGAAATATACCTGGAAAAGTGGGTTAAAAACCCCAGGGATTCTTGTTCTGCCTTTACAGGAACTGGGCCTGAATGAGAGCAACAAAGGGATGGCAGTGGTGTGAGGGGTGCTGCACTGACTCTTCCCCACTTAAACTTCCAACAATGAGTTATCAGCCAGTGCTGCCACAGCTGTCCTACCTGTGTCCAACTCCACACTACGTTGGCCTGTAACACCTGGCAGTGAGGCCTCAGTCAGATCAAGAGCACCAGTTATTCCATGTTTAATTAAAAAGCCATCTACTTTTAATGCAGAAGTGCTAATTTACAGTTGTTAGTGGCATAGGAGGGATCTAGGGTGAAATGTAGAGTATTCAGGGCAGGCAGTGAACCACTGGACTGCCTTTGGAAGCTTCCTTTAGGAAGCTGTTCATCTGCCTGCAGTGCTTCTTTCCAAGGATACACTATTTCCTTCCAAGGATACTCTATTGAATTTTTTCCTACCAGAAGGACAATAAGTACGCACAATCTGTTCTTGCTTATTGTGTTTGTGGTAGCCAAAAAAAAAACACATCAAAAAATACCATTCATCTGTGCATAAAGATTACTACTGGTATTGCACCGTCTGCAATATTTTATCTGAATGAAATTTAAGTAGGTCAAGAAGCTCATACAAATAAAGATGCTGTCAAAGGTTGTTCTCTTTGTAAACAGGTACTTCTTGCTAAGAGTTATGCTTTCTAGTTGTCAGCTTATGAGACCAAACAATGCAGTGGCAAAGGGCCAAGCAGGGAACAGTCCAGTCCAGGCAGCAGTGAGAAATAAAACACCTGTGTAGCTAGGCAGAGACTGACATTTTGATTATCAATGCTAAAGACAAAGTCCTACTTCCCATCACATATGATATAGTGCTGCTTTAAGCATGTGTGTTACTCAGGCTCTTGGATTAAAAAAGATTAAAAAAAAAAAAAATCTGTGCAGGAGGAACAGGTAGGATTTTCATCCTGACTTACTCTTAGGAACAGAGGATGGCACGATGTTTTTCTTAGCCCTGGTTTTACAAGGAGAATGGCCTCGAGTTGTGTCATGGAAGGTTTAGGTTGGATATTAGGAAAAAATTCTTCACTGAAAGAGCTGTAAAGTACTGGAACAGGCTGCTCAGGGAAGTGGTGGAGTCACCACCCCTGGAGGTATTTAAAAGACATTCAAATGTGGCACTAAGGGACATAGTTTAGTGATGACTTTGTGGTGCTGGGTTAACAGTTTGACTTGATGATCTTAAAGTTCTTTTCCAACCAAAACAATTTTATGATTCTACATCCCCAGTCCTGTGTAAGTAGCTCCAGTACATGTCCTTCTTCAGCCTGAACCTTCCTTGTAGCAACCTTGAGTGAAAAAGTTACGTACATTACAGTTTAAAATAGGTGCAGCAGTATTTAGGAGAAATGGAGCCCTTCAAAATATGATGCATCAATACACCTTACTAGCATTCATTTTGGTAATGGTTCATTTTAATGAATGAACACTAGCTCATAAAGCCTGGTCTAAAGCTCACTGAAATCAAGGGGAACATTTCTTTTGTTTTCATGGGATTTGGGTTAGCTATGCGACAGGTTAAAGGGGTTTGCACACATCCAGCAAAAGCCTGGAGACAATTAAAAGCTTATCTGCAAAAACTGGGTCTACAAGATCCTGTTCTAAGGGACTGCCACTTGCCCTCATATCATAGTCTGCTGCCTGCTTTCCTGTCTGAACAATGAAATGGCCCTGAAGGATTAGCTACTATTAAAAGTATAAATACTCTTTATGAAAAAAATAAAGCCTACCCTTCCCTGATGTTTTCTGTTGCTGAATCCTCTAATAATTGAGATAGCTCTGTCAAGAAAAATTTGCAGGCTTTTTGGCAGTTTATTGTGGTGTCTGAAAGGCTACGGATTACCCACTTGCTGCAACCTTTAACACTAGTGCACTAGTGCTCAGAAATTAAATAGGGAATGAGCAGAATTTATGTGTTTATCCTATTAAAATTACTGCTGCAATAGAAGGACCATCTGTCCATTTAATGGGAGAATCTGCTTTAATATTGTTTAACTCTCTTCTTAGCTAATTATGTATATAATTTATTCTTTTTTTTTGCAAAAAAAAAGATAAAAGGTTTCCCCCCCGCAAAACCCCCATCCCCCCCAAAAAAAAGACTAATGAGAAACTTTCCTGACATCATTTTGACACTAATATCAATGGGTTTGGTTGGTCCTAATTTACCCAAATTCAGCTGAGACCAGACCTGTTGAGGGCTGAGCCTGGAGTACATTTAATGAGACCTGCACTGAATGGTCCTGGTCATTCCCTAAGGATATCTCAGACTCACTCACAAAGGTTTACTAGCCCAACAAAGGGGATATTAACATTGATCAAGCTAATGGAAGAAAAGCTGCAACCATGAGTCAATGCTCCCCTCAGAAGATGCTGTTTTGAACATGCCAATCAGAGAATATTTGGGAAGTATTTTCTGCTGTAGATCCCCTGGATAAAAGGGCAGCAGAGCTATATCTTTATTTAAAAGCAATATAGGTCATGGTCAAATGCTCCAAAGGGCAAGAGGCACTTCACTGTTTGTATCCATCAGTGCAGTCTCTTCTCTTCTCTGCTTCCCTGAATCAAGGTGGCCTCATCCAGGGTGCTTGCAGGGAACCAGTCCTGCTTTGCACTCTCCTCAGTGCATGTACCAAACCTCTTTTGGATGTGTGTGAGTCTCCAGACGACAGCCAGTACTACCAAAAGTCTTCTGCAGAAATTGCATTAATACTGGCTATTGTCAACATGAATGGCCAGTCTAGACAAGCCTTTAGGAATAAAAGCTGCTCTGAAATATGTGTTAGGCACCTGCAAGAGGTTTTATGGCTGTTGTTTATCTTCATGGTGTGCAGAGTTGCTTATTATAATTTGCATATAACTTTAGCTTGTCAAACACTAATTTGTCTGCTTCTCATATAAAAATGGACACTGGGAGTATGGCCATTTCCCAGCTCACAGTGCAATGCTGTGATCCTCTAATTATGTAATAATTCAAAAGGCTGGGAAGAAAAAATGTAATTAGCTCATTAAGAAAACAGAAAATCTCTCCTGTCAGGCCAGGTCTGATTAGAAGATTCATCATTCATGTCCAGACAGGTAATACAAAGTGCAAACTTTCTTTTCATTTGGTTGCAGCCTATGCAAGGTATATGAAAACCTCAGATGCAAAATTTAACAATGTGCAGTAGGCTGCTACGTAAGTCAGGCTTGGTTCCAGTTATTATCAATCCCCTTTTTTCTGGCTTTGATCTTTGATCCCAACCTCAAAAAGATGCCTGGCTTAATGCAGATGCTGTCCTCTTCCAGGTTGTCTCTGTGGCTGCAGCATCTGCTCCATACATCCCCTTGTTCTTTGGGCTCTCTCTTCCTCATTCTCCCTGCACCTGCCCACAGCACTTTTAGTTCAAAGGGATGCAAAACTTCCAGCTCACATCTCCATCCGGGATAATGCAAATACAGAAAAACTTTCTAGTAACCCTTCCATACATAGCCTTGGAGGTTATAATAAAAAGTATTCTTGAGAGATAAGTTTATTTCAGTGAAACTTGGAAAGTCTTAGGGATGACCAGTCTCTTTTTGCACACAGACAAAGATGAAGAGAGTGTAAAACTCACAATTCAACTGAGGGTCACAATTGTTTTTCTACAAAACATGCAGTTATGATTCTTTTAGCTGGTCAAAATTCAGAATTTTGACATGGTGGATATTTCTGGCATTTAATAGAAAAATAATCAAGTGTCTTGAAAAAATATTCAACTGGGGTTGAGTTTTCTTGAGCAATGGGGCCCTAATAAAAATTCTATGCTCATTACTTTCCTTTTTTTTTCTGCTAATAGAGATGCCTTCCTATGGGTTGTTTCAATTTCCCTGAACAGCAATCTCTTTAACAGTGAAGAATGGTCTGCCGGAAAATGTACAATCAATTTACCAATTTTAATAACACCAAAGAAAAAGTACCTTTCCAGCGGAAGAGTGTGGTTACTTTAGCCCTCAGCTTTCCCTGCAGAAGAGAAGGGTTTTTCACTGCTCTCTATCTTAGGGCTGTGGGGCAGTGCCAGGTATTCTGGTGGAAATATCTCTCTGCTGCACTAATGCTGATAGAGCTCCTACAGTCAAGGCTTGTTGAACTCTTGATCTTCACACCAATCCAACTAATCATCACATCAGTAAATGATAAGGAAAACTCTCACTGGGCACTTGTTTCCAAGGGATAAATTCCAAGCTTTTCTTTGCCATCTGGCTGTGCAGGAGGAATAACACTGCCACTGGCAGGGCAGTGGGGGCCATTTCTCTTAATCCACTGTTCAGAGGGAGCAGAGGTGTGTAATCAGTTATAGCTCAGGGCTCCTATTCTCTCCTCTTATTAATATTGGCTGCTTAAGGATTAGCTGTGCTTGGTCAAATGCAAATTACCCAGTATTAGTGAAGCACCTTCATCTGACAAGACAGGACTCATGAGAACACCGAATGCAAAAGGGGTTATGGTAAAACTGTCAATAAAATCCTCATGCTAATATCAGATTAAAAGCTCTGAGCATCAGGAGGCCAGGTAAAATAAAAGAAAAATTTTCCCACCACTCAGGGATAACAGATGTAGCAGCAAATGCCAACATACCAACTGTGTGAGTGCAATACTTTTACATATCACAGTGGCACATTTAAGTAGGAAGAAAACACAGTGAGTGAACCCACTGCCAGAAGGTTCAGCAACATCTGCTGACCCTGGTATGTGGTGCTAAGGCATCCTTCCCCATGTGAATCCCCAGCTTTGAGACCTCACCCTCCTATCTTGGTTCCTCACGATCTTCAAAGAACAATTGGATTGTTCACATACTTGCATAAAATGTAAGAGAAGGATTATGTGAATGCTAGGAACTAAAGGAAAATTATGTCAGTGTCCTTGGAATAAATAAATGGCTGAAAAGACTGGTTTTTGGCTTTGCAGTTCACCTGCATCCTTGTATGTTCCAGGCAGGTCATTTCTTGAGCCGAGCATGAGAGCTAGCAGTGACTGAGTAGAAAAAAACCACTAAGAACTCCGGAGAAGATTGCCAGCTCCAAGTAACAGTCAAAACCCCCCAAATTAGGAGGAAATCATTAAAATATTTTCAAAGTAATTAATGTCCGATTCCTTTTCTCTCTCTTCTGTGCCTTCACAGCACATGTTGCTAAGCAGTTCTCTGCAATTCCATTGCATCTCACGTAACTGCTCTCAGTCACAACTCGGGAGTGGAGGAGTTAATTTTGTGACCACAGTTTGACTGCAGAAGCATAAGATTGGGTGAACTGGGACTTCAGGAGAAATGCTGCGTGCCATTCAAGCTTCATGATAACATAAGGAGAGCTGGGAACGCAGTTGTGCTATCTCTGAGCAGCAGACTGTTTGAGCACCCAGTGGGATCTGCACACCCACAGCAGGAAACAGTGTCAGCAATTTCTTTAAGAAGTAAGGAATGATTTTTATATTACAAAGGTTGATGTCTGGCAACTTTTTCAACCATCCATAAGCATCAAGTCTTATTTCATCCTAAGCTGAGTTTCAAAATTTCTTTAAGAAATGGATTCAGCTCGCCCACTGCAATACATCACCAGCCCCTAGCCTGCAATCCACGCCATGCACTGAGTCCTTCAAGCCAGCTATCCCATGGACACACACAGAGCAGAACCACCTCTGAGGGCATGTGTTCCAGATCAGGAACAAGAGTCACCCTCCAGGGCCATGACAGGGTCTGTCATCTCTGCTGGAAACATCCCTGTGGATGTTACCTTGCTCAGTAATGCCAGCTCATCTTTCTCCTGTCCCTGTGCCAGAAAACCTATTCCTGCAGTGAAATCCACCCTTCTCAAGCTGTTTACAGGGAGCACCGACTCTGTCTTTAATCAGCATCAGTACCTAAAAATTGTGGAGAAGCACGTCACCTCCTGGTAATCCCTTTCTGTCGTCTGGAGTATGGGTGAACACAGAGCAGTGCTCTGCACCTCACTGCTGTGCACATCCACAGAGGTATGAAAGACTAAAGTTCAGAGAGGGGTTTCTAAATGCCCTCTGCCCTCTTTGAGGAATCAGATCATCTCCGTGGCTCATAACATTTTGAAATATTAGTGTAAAAATCCTTAAAGACCAGCAGCACTGCATTTGCTGTCAGATCACAGCTAAGCAGAAAACACAGTAGGAGAAGAACTCCTTGCTGAGCCCTGAAGCCACATCTTGTTTTTGCAGTGAGTTTACCAAATAAAATCACAGTGTAATTTAGAGAAACTGAAAACCGTGTAAGGTTTCGCAGGCAATACTTGCTCTCAGATGCAGTGGAGCATGTCGTGTTCAGCTCCAAGTGAGGAACGAGTATATATGATGGCACTGCAGGCAAAGCTCCAAAGAGCAGTGCAAAGCAGGTAATAAAAGTGCACCAAAGCACCAGGAAAAATACATCTCAAGTCAGCTGAGTACCTGGGTGGAGAAATAGACCCAATGTACAAAGCACAGCCAAGTGTGGGAATGCAGTTAAAGGTAGAATAGTCAGATAAAGAAACAAATAGGTTCCTGCTTGAGAGATTTGCAAATCACATACCCCATCTGCAGCAAGCCCAGCAAGCTAAATTGGATTTGGACTTGCTGAGAAATCTTTAGAGAAATTTTGTTTTCTTTTATTTCCCTGTGGATATGCATTTTCACTGCTCAACCTCCCACCATCTACTAAGAGGATAGATAAGAACGATTGTCAATGAAGTGTAGTGTTGTGAGCAACATGGGAAAAAGAAGCTGCTGCCTCAACAGCTATGCTGATGTGTGTCTGTAATTCCCATCAGAAGCAGGCCTAATGGCACTCTCTTTAAGATGGTTCATTTTTGCATCAAATCTGGTTGTATATGAAGACTTAAAACAGAAGTTTTCAAATTGGCCTTTGTTTTAGGGGAAGTTTAGTTTCTTGCTTTTAATAAAGATTGATACACCTCACTGATGTTGTAGGTGTTATTTTTCTAAGCAAAAGGATCAGGTTGTTTTCCTATGACAGATTCTGGACAGTAAAAGATCCTGATTCAGGACGCATCTTGAACATCATGTGCACATGCCAAAAATCAGAAACAACCAAAAGGAGAAAGATCAGAGAACACTTGTTAAGTTGTTGGGTTTTTTTTCTAATCACTGGCTTTGGAAGAAAAATAACACGAGAAACTACATGATAATGTTCCTTGACAAGCAGTGCTATTATCAGGATCAAGAAGATACTGTTTATTGTCCACAGCTAGAATTAATAAAGCTGCTTTTAAGCATCTCTACTCTTTTCTTGTTGATATAATAGAAACACAACAGTAGATGGCTGCTCAAATCTTCCTGAAGCTACCAGAAAGAATGGCTATATTTTGTCACCTTTCTGTGCAAGACCATATAAGAAAATGACAAGAAGATCTGTGATGCTGTGTTACTTAGGGACTCTCTGTTTCAAGTTGAATTTGCCTGGATCAGCTCAGTACAGTCACCCAGAACTAAAATTGAACTTGAGGGAAAGCTGGACTGCTGAAACACAACGGTGGCAAACACCTGTTTGCTATTTTATACTATTACGCACTTAAAGGGGGAACCTGAGAAATGCCTACTTAAGGTCCATTAAAACCCATACAAATTGACAATGATCATCTGAAGTTCCAGACCACTCTGCAGATGTAAGCTGAAATTAACTTTTACCAAATACTCCTTACTTTTCCTGCAATTAAACATGGATTGATTTAGAAAGACTTGTCCGCATTTGCTTAGAATTATATTGTAGTTTTATTACTAATTTATCTAGAAGCGTTCTGCAAATATAAATGAAACCAAGACAGATTATTCTTCTAAATGGAAAAATCAGAGTCAAGTTACTGTGACAAGAAACCGAAGGCAGCGGTGCTTTCTTCTTAGACCAAAAGTTGTACTGCTGAGCAAGACAAAGATCACATGGCAATGAACATGCAAAGAGATTTTATTGAACTGCCAGTCTCCTTTTGTAGTTCCTAACTCATAAGGCCACATGTTAACCATTTATGCCAAGGAGGGTTGTAAGCAGAGTGCAGCAATGCCTTTGCTTAGCAGGAGGAACAACTCCTCTTCCTCCTTGCCTCTCACTGCTGGGGCTGTGAGACATCCCCTGCACAGCTCAGGATGGCAGCACCAGCTCCTCAGAGGCACTGGAGGCTGTGAAATCCCTGCAGGCAATGTGGGAGCCTTCTGGTGTGAAGTTATGCCCAAGATGAAACTCCATAGGTCTTTCCTTGCTTCTTATAATTTCTGTCCTCCATTTCCTTCTGCTTCTTCCTCTTCCAGCTTTTACTGCTTTTCCTTATGAGTCTTTTAATCTTTACGTAACAATTTCCTTGGAAATACTATGACAGCTTTGACATTTTAGTCAGCAGAAATCTGTGAGGCAATAACCTTGTCTATTACAAACAACTAAGCATGAAGCAACCAGATAATTTATTTTGCACATTTCTCCATTTTGCTCAATACTGTAATAACAGGGTCCGACTGAAAGTAAGTATTTTGTGCTTTCCAACCTGCCAATGCATTGTACAAAATTTATTGAGTTATACTGCATTGATTTGTTGGATGAGACTGTAAAAACAGTATTTGCCTCACTCCCATTTAGTTTCTGAGGGAGAAGTATCATGATGGACTAACAGTGTGCTATCAATCCTGACATCTGCTCATTTAATGTCTTTTGCACTGCAAATGTAAGCTATGTAATTACAGATATGCAAATATAAACATATGGTAAAAGACAGTTTCCTTCAAATATACCAAATATGAGAGGAAATAATAGGCCATTGCAGGTTGCAAAGATACCAGCTGTGAAAAGAAATGAGGAGGGTGAAGTCTGTGTCCAATATTAACTGTGAACCTGAAGGTCTGCCAAGTCCAGGCAGCCTGAGGCCACTTAAAATTTAATAGCACTCCTCCTGAGAAAGTCTAAATGAGCCAGCTGTCCTCAGGCAACTTCAAACATAGAATCATAGAATCATTTAGG
>NW_008625186.1:0-4502 GCF_000691845.1 Merops nubicus
CTCTTGAATTCCCGCGGTAATTGTTCCCCGGCTTGGGAGTCGGACTTAAAATTCGGAAATTCGGAATATCGCCGAAAATTTCAGTTTTGCAACGTTGAACATCTATTCTCCCTTCCCCACAAAACTCTAAAAACCGAGTTGGAAATTACATTATGAAGGCAAAGAAAAAAAAAGAGAGGTTTGCATCATAACTCAAAAGCAGCTTCACTTTGTCAAAGCAAAAACTTCTACTTGGTAGACCTCATAGAAGCCTTCCAGTAGGGGTTGGAACCAGATGATCTTCAAGGTCCCTTCCAGCCCAAATTGTTCTATGATTCTACTTGATTTTCTTCTCCCTGGACCCTAAAGGTCTGTTAGGAAGTGCTGATCTCTTTGCTAAGAAGTGGAATCAGGGTGAATTCCTCACCCAGCTGCCTCCCAGAAAGAGCTGGTGTGGACAGACACAGGGCAAAGCTCCTTGGATCTACTCTGCTGAGAAGGAGACAAGGCAGCCCCACACTTTCCCCATCTTTCCAAGCCATTTCTGCCGTAGAAAACTCTGCTAGTAAACACACTTTTAGGTGTTGCATGAATGTGAATCAGAAAAATATGTAATTATCTGGCCTGCAAGGTATGCTAAAGTGTAATTGCTGAGAGTGGGCTCATCCTACTTATTTTCATGATGCGTTTACATTCCTTAAATTAAAATTTGTATAAACCACCTGCTGGCACCATAAATCTCAGGTCTACAAATGTAACACCAGGGTAATCCTCCAAAGGGCAGCTTCTCTCCTGTAGTGTGTATGTTGCAGGTAGATTATATGCAGTCGTGAAGATTATGTTGATTTATGTGGGAGTTTTGCCTGTCTGGATGGGAGCGTTTGGCCAAGCACTGTCTGTCCCCAGAGCTCAGCTGATGTCTCCTCCCCTTGGGTCCAGCAGTTTGCTCAGCCTCAGGACTTGAGTTTTTTTTCATAGCATAAGTGTTGCAGAGCATCCTGGCAGTGGGAATTCTGAGCAGTTATAAATCATGGCATGTTTTAATAGACCCAGTGTGGATTTCTGCTGCCTGGCCAGGTGAAAGTAAAATTTGAGCAAGTTTTGAGAGAAAGTAGTGCTCATTTTTAACATTCTGGACAACTTCTGTTCTCTCAGGGCTTCCTTGCAGGTGGGCTTCCTCCTCAGTAAGCCAACCAGTAGGAGTGTAAAGAGATCTGCACCCACCTTTAGCACAACAGGGATGCTTTTGCTCCTGGACCCTGTGGTAATTTCACCTCAGGGGAAGTTAGGTTGTAAAACCCTTGCAGCAAACTGCTGACCCCTTGTCAGCTGCCTTCCTACACTGCCCCGTGCTCCACTGCATGCTGAACTTACCGGGGTGTCCTCTGCTGCCAGGAGGTGACAGTGACAGGATGGCAGCTTGCTGGCTCATGGCCAGTCCCTCTCACCCGTGCACACACCAGCAGTGGCAGTGGCATTCTCACAGGGGCAGCCCTCTGCCCTGTCTCCTCTTCAGGATTCCAGCTGCAGCCTGGGATCTCTCCCCCTCCAGGGAGGGGCCTGGGGAACAGGCATTTTGGAGAGAGCTGCCAAAGGGGGTGGCCAGCAGGAGCACCTGAAAACCAAGGACACGAAGATAGTTTAGAAAAAAGGGACAAAAGCTTTTGAGACAACATCTGCTTGGACAAGTACTTCTGGCAGCCGTGGGAGGGCACTGAGGAACACCAAATACACAAGAACTTGAGACCCAATAGCATGGATGGGACACTTAGTGCCTGATCTTCCTCCAGCTAGCCCTCAGTCCCCACAACCCTAGTGCCAGTGTGAGACACCCCTTTCTCTGCAGCAGCTAACAGCAGGATCCCCCCTGTTCTCTCCCAGTTCTTACATGTTTTCTGGAGTATCACACACCCACACAGACACCAGGACTGCCTGAATTTCTGGCTGACCCTCCTGCCTCAGTTCTACCAAGCCCCATCCTCCCACCAGGATCTGTCCACACACACTGGCTAACACAGATTAAAACCAAGATCTTTTCAGACAAAGACTTCTAGGGATGAATGCTCTATTTTTCTCTGGTAGAATGTATGATGTGTTTTAATTAATCAAGGAATTAATTTAGTTTATCAATATATATCTGCTTGCAGCATAAAACTGAGGACAGCATTTCATCTACTGATGCCAGTAAAACTCCGAGCAAAGCAATTTTGGTTTGGTTTTACCAGTAAAAGCCTTAGCCAAGCACTTTTCTCAGCACAAACTTACTGAAAACTACTTTTACAAACATAAGCCAGCTCTGGGCAGGAAACAAGACTTCACCACACTTAACCACCAACACACCTGACATGCACGCCAGCTAGAGCAGCCCACACCAGTTTGGTTACTTTTATATTAACATCCTTTGGATAATATGACGTAATTAAATTGAACATATTGCTGCCAAAGTCACCAGCCTGGAGTGGGACGTATTCCCAGTGTGTGAAGGTAACTGGGAAACCCCAGCTGCCAGGGCCACGTGCCAAAGCATCCTCTTGTCTGTTCAAGTGGACATGCAGCAAGCAGGGACCTGCTCTCCATGGAGCACCCTCGGAGCTGAGAGGGGACCCAGATCACCTTCAGAGCCCCGTCTGCAGCTCTCAACATCAAAATTTGTTTCAGAACTGAGGAGGAGAATGCTGAGGGTACTTTGCTGGCCAGAAAAGGCTGGTGCCAGGTCTCTATCCCCATCATCCAAGCTGCAGGAGAAGCAGATTTAACAAACAAAAGTTTTCAGCGCTGTTGGAATTTGCAATATTTGTTTTAAAAGCTTGTTATTTACATGACAACTGATGCCAGGCCATTTAGGGTTCCTTTTCCTAAGCTTTTCTCTCCAGCCCTGAAGGCTTGAATTTCTTCTTTTTTTCCAAATAAGATCGAACAAAAGCTACAGGACTTAAGCCATAAAATTTCAGCAGCTTATGTGATCAAAAAACCTCACATAACCACAGGAATTGGCACGCTGATAACCTTGGTTTTGGCAGTCTCAGCAGAGGAAGGATTAGTTAAACCAGGGAGGCTGGACTGTCCTTTTCATTGGAGAAAAGGGATGCACCAGAGAGCTGGTCCCACGCTCAGCCAGGACCCTGCTCCATGCCCAGGGACAGTAGCTGGGGGTGGGTGACAGGAGGGAACCAGGCGGGTGGCCGTGGAACTCCACCCACCCTGTGGGTACCAAGTACGGGCAGAAATCACTCACCACCTTTTTCTTTTTCCTTCCATGCCTGTTGAACGTTCTCATGAAGGATTTCTGAGCTGTATGACTTGTCACAGAGCAAGACAAGTCTCACGTCTCACTGCTGAGAGCTGCTGCAAACTCATTTTGGTTTCTGAAACGATCCATAGGAAGGACAGCTAAAAAAAGCAAGTAGGGACATCTGATCAAACTAAAGTTGTCTCACATAGTGGGGGGAAATAAAAAAGCACTCTAATTATGCAAAAGTCAAACACAGAGAAACACATGGTGTGAAAAAGAACATTACAACTTTGAGTTGTAAACTGCATGCATCACAAACATCTCTTGCAATGGTAATTACTGAAAGGGCAGGTTTTCCATCACTCTGGAGCTGAAGCTTTTATTAATAGACCCAAGTTGTGGCTCTAACAGGGCTTTTAAATCTGAACGTTGTGCTGAATCTTTGAGCCTTTAACCCTCACTTTCCTTTTTGTTTGTTGTTTTTTTTAACCTTTCTCTCTAATTACACCCATCTCCTTTAGCTCTCCTGGCTCTGGTGTAGGGAGGAGCCAGGGTGAACCTAAAACGATGCTCCCATCTCACCAAGCCCTTTCTGAGGGCAGAGCCAGGAGGCACCACTCACTTCTGTGATCCTCATGCAGCTCTGCACCAGGACTGCTAACCTGTGTGGGAGGGGAAGGTGATAAAACACAGGCTCCTTAAAAACCTACCCATTGCTGGGTGCTCAGAGAGCAGCTGTATCATCTCTGCTCTCCTCGAGTGATCTGGGGGTTCAGCCACAGCCCAGATCTCACGGTTGCTTCCATGTTGAACAAGAGCCCAAGTGTGGCAAGTACTGCTGATGGCATCACAGCCATACAAGGCAGCTTCCAGAACACATCCTGCAACACAGCAGAGGAGCCACAAGTGCTCTGAGCTGTATTTGGAATAAGGTCGTCTTTTATTTGGTGTTAATTATACTATTTACCTCAAATCACTACATGTGCTGAGCATCCTGCCTTCTGTGCTTGCTGCCTGGGGATGTTGAGGATTAATTAGTGTTTATGCAGCATTTTGTGTGCTTATTACTATTATTATTATTATATCACTACTACTATTATATTTTTTGCAATCTAAGGCCAGTGTTGTGCTTTAAAAGACGTATTTGAAATGTCTCCACAGTACAGCTCAATAATTCATTAGAGAAACAAACTAATGAGGGACTGGTTAGTCAAATAATCATTAGGTTTGGTTCTGAGCTTTGTCTTTCCAGTGCACCGACTTCTAAGGGTTTTCTTCTCAGCAGGCACTC
>NW_008625186.1:4533-7779 GCF_000691845.1 Merops nubicus
GAATTATTTGGTACACTAAAAATTAAACTCCTTATGAGCGTTAGTGCCCTCCCATATTTTGCACAGACACCACTGAAATAAATAAGGGATTTCCAAGAGGCAAGTAAACATTCTGCATGAAAGTGGTGGGTTTTGCTCTTGGTTATTTGAAGACAGGACTTAGGCTACAGACTGCCAGCTGTGATTCAGCAGGCAGAGGGACAGCACCAGCAGTGCTGGGCATTCATAGCTGCTCACCCCCAAGATCAGCATGCAGTATGTAAAAACAAGCAAAAGGGCATTTTGATCCTTTATGTGAACAAAACAATGCAAATTGGTGAGACTAATAAGCCCAGAAACATTACAAGGTGAATGCCTTTTATGTTCCTGAAAATCTTCTATGTTTATTTGTCTAATACAATGGAAATAAAGCTTCAAAGGCCCTTTGATTTAAAAGAGCATTATTGAAGTCAGCCAGCACAATAATAACCATTAGACTGAATTGTTGCGGTATGACCCTAATAGCAACGTTGTCATAGCACAGAACATCTGTACAGCCTCTTGCCTGGGTTGTTAGTGATGTAAAAGGAGAAATTAAGCCAAAGGAGGAGAGAATGTAAGGAAAAAAAAGGGAAAAAAGGTCACAAATGGCTCCATGCACTCAGAGTGCATCCAGACTTGCAGCAGGCTATAAATTTTTATGATGAACCTTAAACTCAGGCTTTATTTCTGAAAGATATAAGAAACTTTTGGGGAGAGCCAACACCAGTTTACGGCAATGGCCCTAAACCACATTAAGTCAAGAGATGATTTTGAGACTAATTCAGATCACAGACACCATGCAGAAAGTCAGGGATATTCCAGATCCTAATAATGTGCCCTTATCTGTGAACCCTACTCTAGGGAAAATGAAAACACTGAAAACTGAAAAAGTACCAGAGACCTAGCTAAAACTTGTAAGAGTACAGGAATATCTCTGCCCTATTTCCTCTCTGCCCTCAGCTTCCCACTCCACCAGCAATAAATTCCCTGCTGCTATGGAAGCAGCACAGGAAAATCTACTGAGCATAGAGGAAAAGCTGCCGGAGGCTCAGTAAGGATGGTCCTGGATGGGAGGGCGTTGGGCAGGCAACTGGTGGACAGCTGCCCAAAGAAAAGGTGAAAAGCTCTTAATTTTTAAACATTTGCCACAATTATTTCTTCTCTTTTTGAGCACTGCCTAGCGGAACACAGAGCAAATAAAGCACGTTTGCAGAAATTGCAGGGACCAAGGGTTTCAGTTCCACATTTTTGCAAGTTTTTAGCCACGTTTTCCCCAAGGGTGGATTGCTTTCCATGCAAATTCTTGGAGATGCTCTTATGCTTAATTATTGAATTTGATAAGCCTTTGTCATCTTGCAGGGATTGGTTTGCCCTTGCTTGGCTGCTCACATTGTACAGATTAGACAGAACTTGCATTTCTGAGGATATTTTCTTTTTTAACCATTTGTACTTTATGAAATAAATCACACTGACTTTTCTACTGACATTTACTTGAAGTAGCAGAGGTAAATGAAAAGGGACCCTATTACTCAATTTCCAACAACAGCCTTGAAGAAAACTTCAATATCAAGGAAAACATCTCTAGTTTGATATTTTTAAGCAAACCAACATGCAGTTTGTGCCTAAAAATCTTACGAGTGAAACCTGATTAAAAATAACACTGTGATTCCCAGGCCGGGACGGGGGAAATAAAATCAGAAAAAAAACAAACATGACAACACTCATAATGCTTAGCAAAGAGCAAACTAGCCTGAAAAATAAAGCTGGTTTTAACGTTGAGCTTCGGGCTGCCGGCCCAGGTGGAAGAGCCCCTTTGTTTGCAGCACGCTTTCCAACTTCCCACCGGCCTTTTCCCCATCACCCTCCTGCCCGCTGCCCGGCCCCTTCAGCGCTTCCCTGGAGGTTCCAATCAGCCGGTCGGGAGGTGACTGTAACTACACTAATTAGCAGCTATTCCGTGGGGTGAAGCCCCCACAGCCACGCAGCCCAAGTTTCCCCGCGCCGCGCTCTGCCCCTCTCCTCCCGGCTGCCGCCACCGGCAGGCCCCGAAAATGGGGCTCAGATTAGCCCGGGCCATGAAAAGCACAGTCCCGGCTCCCACTCCCGCCTAGTTAGCATTTAGATAGGCTGGGACGGGGTCTGTACAATAGGCATCAAAGCTGAACTTTTGGTGCAGCGAGAGGGATTAATTTCTTTAACCAACATGCCTGATCTGGCCTATCTCATTACCCTGCCTTGTCAGTGTCGATGTTAGATTTGATTGAAGATTATACCATTTAGGCCTTTCCCCTGTTTTCCACAGAAATCGGGCCTATTGAATTGCACATTCTTCCATGGGCCCCTGTCAATACTCAGTGGCCTGAGCCTCTAATTCTGCTTCATTTAAACTTCATCAACTTTTCCAATCAAGTGGAAGGATCTGAAATAGGCTCCGTAAGCAGAAAGGCCCTTTTTTCCTTTTGTCAGATAATTTATTCTGTTTTCTCTTTCTCTCCCCCTTGCTTCCCCACCTCTTTCTCTTTTTCTTCTTTTCGCTCCCTTTCCCTGATGCTGAAAATGAGATTACAGTATTTAAATGACTATGATAATCAATCGGGGGACCTTGAGCCGAGATTGAGGTTAATTTTTCTTAGCAGAACAAAGAAGCGTGATGCCATCGGGGATTTGAAGGTGCAATCTGTGTTTCATGCTTGTATTCCTCCCCCCCCCAACCCAAAACTGCAGTTTTAGGAGTCTTTTCTTGTTTCTAACTATGCAGTTGTTGTGATTTTTAAGAGGCTGCCCCTAGGAGAGAAGAAATGTAATTTTGGACTGATAAATAGCTAACAGCCTTCAATCAATGATTTTAATAGGAAAAAAAAATTCACTTCCATGGTGTGACTGCAGATCTAATGAAAGGGTTATCATTACCTTATTTATTTTTAAATATACTCGAAATAATTCTCAGTGGTGCTGCGAGCAGTCCTTCCAGCCTGGCCAGCAGAGTTGTGAACTCTTAAATGACTACTTCTTTCATCCAGCCACTTTTTCTACTGAGCAGCTTTCTTGGTTGCCTGGAAAAAGTCGAGACTTTTGTCATGATTTTGCTAATCAGAAAAGGAATCTCTCATGTTCATCTTAAAACCTGCACTGAAATGGCTTGTTAAGTCTTTAGAGGATGTATTTTTGGTTGTAACACGCCAGCATTCGCTCCCCTGGATCTTTTCCTACCCTTCTCCGGGAGAG
>NW_008625186.1:7810-31487 GCF_000691845.1 Merops nubicus
GAAGAGAAAAAGAGAAAAATATGCATTTCTTTGCTTCCATCCTAGCTGTCTTGTCAGTGCTGTTTTACATGCTGCCACCCAATGCTATCCTTTATTTGTGTCAGGAGAGAGGATTTGACAAGTTCAGTATACAATGTTCATTTGGCAAGGGAAATTTTTCATAGCAATTTTGAGTAGAAAATGAAACTATCTTTCAACACAACAAGCAACATCATTTTTGGACAGACTTATTATGAGAAGAAGAATTGCAAAACTTTATTTCTCTGCGTGATCCAAAAAAAAAACCTTGGAAATGAGACATTTAAACAAAACAATAAATACATGTATGAATGTTCGAGGCCATCAGTTTGTTTTAGAAATAAAAAATAACCACCGGCTGCTGTCAGGTAGCTGTGGCCTCCTTTTTGTTAATCAGATGCTGCTGAAATTGGTTGCATCATAATGTAGCTTTGTTTCCAATCTTTTAAGCTGTCAGAGGATTGAGGAAGGCAGACTGATTTCAGAAGTTTGTCAGCATTCACCAAGCAAAACAGTCATTAGTCAAGAGCACGTAGACTGAGGCCTGCAAAGATGCCCAGGGCCTGAGTGAGGGAAGGTCCAGGGACATTTGAAAGGGTTCTGTGTGCTTCACCTACCTCCAGAATCCCAGATGTAACTTCTGATGGTATTTAATATTCTGAACAATACAATTAATGGAAGAAATCACCTTAGAAATTCTGCTCTCCCACGTGTGTCACAGGTTACATGGGTATGGCAGGTTCCTTGGGGATGAGACTTTTGTTTTTGACTGTGCCCCATCATAATGGACTTCTGGTCCATGGCAAGGACTTGCTGGTGCAACTGCATAGTGAGGAACCAGGACAGGAAAATAAATGTTTTCTAAGGGAGATCATGTACTGAAATAGGGCTGTCAAACCTTCACTGCACGACAAGTTCATTTTAGCACCCAGGACCCCGGCAAGGCTGGGAGGTGCATCCTGAGGGCCACGTAGGGCTGCATGTTCTGCAAGTCCACGGGAAACCTCAGCCAGTGGTGGGAATCGGGGTGTTCTTTGATGCCCCAGCTACAACCCTCTGTGCATTTTACCCCCAACAAAAGAAGCAGCAGCCCCAAGGTGCCTGTTTAGCCCCTTGGAAGAAGCTGTGCATGTCTCAGGCAGTGGTTTGCTCAAACAGTGTTCTCCCTTTAAGCAAATGTTGACTCACCATGGGGAAATTAAAACTCCATTAGACATTGCCACATTGTAGAGCAGACCCCATTACAGCGGTCGAGTTGCAATTAATTGGTTTCCTCAGATATTACTCAATTCTGGGAAGGCAGAGATAGATGGGAAGGACAAGACTGATCTAAACAATAATTTCCTAAAAACAGCATAATCTAAATAAACTAATGAAGTGATTACATAGTTATTCATCTAAACACGAAGAAGAGTCAAAAGAAAATATTTGGTCTATAACAATTTAGAAAAAAAAAAAAACAACAGTAGAGTTAATACCATTCTGGTTAGACTCATCATGAGGCAATCAGCATTTGTGTTTAGGGATGGATGTTGGTGCAGCAGATTAATTACATTTCCTGCAAGTATCTGCCATTTCAAAGTGTCCCATCTTCTGCTTTTGTTTGGTCTGTTGTTACTCAGCTTTTCAACACATAGATGGAAAGGGCCCCTGCCTACATGGCACTGCAGGTTTGGGGGTTGCTTTTCAACTAAGGTTAATTTTGGATTTGGAAATGTAGAGCAAAATAACTACCAAAAAAAAAGAGACTCCCTTGTGTGCAGATGGAATAATTAGAAATTTAGAAACATTCTGGCCCAGAGAGGTCCCTCCACAGGCAGTCCCTCTGCAGAGAGGCAGGGGGGGCTGCACACTTGGGGCGCCTTGGGTGCTGTGGGGGTCCCAGGAGCCATGCAGTGTCCCCCCATAGCCTGCTGCCAGAGCAGGGAGCAGATCCAGCCATCTCCCATGTAGCTCCTCTGTGCAAAGCTCGTTCCCTTGCATTTTCAGGGTGAGAAAGTATTTGGCTTGAGGAGAATAAATAACTAGGCCTTATAAGTCATTAAAAATGTATTACAAGAAAAATACAGTGCAGCTATAAATAGAAAACAAAGCAACTCCTGTATAAACTTTTACAATGACTGTTACTCAGACTATTCGTCGCTGTCTGTTTTCAAGGCAGTTCAGCATCCGTGGTCTCCAGAGGCTGATACCCCTTGAAGCTGCAGCTCTGCCCAGGCCCTGGCAGAGCACTGGCCCCTGTGAGTCTCCCCCAGTTCTGATGATGATGATTTAGTGAGAGTAGCTCAAGTTGTGACCTGTTCAGTCTGTCTGAGCAGAGATGAGCTGAGATAGGGGCAGAGGGGCTGGTCAGTCCCCCACTGGAACTTTGCTATTTTTCCCTTCCCACCCCCTCCTTATTTTATTTTTTTTTTTAAGAGTAAATATTTGACTTATTTCTAATTCACTTACGTTTACAACTGACACATAGCAGTTACTTCCACAAAAAACTCTCATCACCTCTCCCTGCACACCTCCACACATACAGATCTTCACTTAATATGAAATGAACTCTATGTAGCAAAGCATTAATCATTCAGTGGTACATCATTACTGTCTTCCTTTTTGTTATTACTTAAGCAGTAGTTCATGTAGCTAAAGTCAAGTATACCTAGTTGTTTTTAAGCCTTTCTTGAGGAACATGCAGATTTTTTGATGAAGCTGATATCTCCACATTCTGCCTAGTGCTCCAACTCAAGTCCAGAAAAAATTGCTTTTAGGGGTAGGTGAACAGCACTTTGTGTTTGCAGACTTCAGTGTTAAGGGGTTTTGTCCTCTGGTCTGATTTTCTTTTTGTCGTGTCAAGCAATAACGTGAAAGAATTAGGTAGCTAACATACCTTAATGCAACTTAGCACCCAGGAGCAAAGAAGATATCTCAGATCCCAGCTAACTTCAGCTGTGTGATGCCATAACGTTGAAAAAATAAATCCTGACTGTGGTCACAACATGAGAATTCCATGGTAGAGTACTCACAGTGCTTGAACTCCTGGGTGTAGCTAATAGCTTGCTGCAGGGAAAAGACTGGGTTGCCTTGGCTGGACAGTGATGATCAATTAGAGACTGCAGCACCCAGATGTACTGAAGAGCCCATAGTTTTATATTCAGGTGAGGGGAAATAGGCCACGGATCTAAATGGTGAATCCTCATAGCCTGAGTTGGGGTTTCTTGGTAGGAAGGCCATTTCGTGCAGCTTATGTTTTAAGAAATATCAATTTCTTACATTTTGCTGGACAGAAAAGAGCGAGCTGCTACACTATGGTCCTGAAGGGAAATGTTCTGTTTGTTTGCCAGACTACAAAAGCCAGAGGCTGGAAGTCAGTGTTCCAAACTTTCCAAGCATTGGGGTATTTGGGATCTGGGGTCATGCTGTCCTGTTTGTTTCCATTCACGTGTCTCTGACTCAGGCCCTGCAAGAGGAGGAGAGATCTTGGTTTGTATCTAATTCCCAGCTGAAATGGTGACTCAAACTGGTTTGAAAATAAGCCTGTGTGCTGCAAGGGGGGTGACTCACCTTGCACGGGTGTGAGGGAGAGCAGATCTGCTCTGCTGCACAGACATCCACTCTGGACTGCACTCCCAGGTATGGAAACTGCTGGCTGCAAACACTGGCTGAGCATTTCTTAACAGAACAGACCCATCGGACTCATTTCTGCAAAAACGTGAAATTCAGGAAGTGATGATTAGAAAAAGCAAATTCCTTTTCACAAAACGTGGGCAGTCACTTTGTTTTCATCCTAAACTCACAAGAACTTCTGTCAGAATGCCCCACCAGCCTTCCTCGGCTGGGGTCTCACAGCTCACCTCCCTCCTGCAAGGCAGTTAGCGTGCAGCAGTACCTTTAATTTGGGAATTTAACAAGTAATTCTAAATTGGAACGCTGGAAAACCTGTGATCCTATCTACCGTGTCTATCCTATCAGCTGTGGTTCTGTGCTTTCACTGCCATGAAAACAAAGGGGAGGAAAGTTGAACACATGGTACCCTCAACTAGAAAGGGCTTTGCTGTAAGAGGATATTGAGTTGTTTTATAAAGCCCAATATTACGCTTGAATTATGCCTGAATAAGGAGAAAGGACATTGTTAAAGAGCCCTAAACATTGACTGTAGTAGATCTTCTTTCTTCCAAACCCTTCAGTGATGTTGTTTTTGGCTGTTAATGATTTGGTATTGTATTTATAAGCCAGCAGGGTAATCCAGAGAGCAGCAGGAGGGGCAGTTGCCTTAAATAAAGCTTTACAATGCTGCTAATTAAAATGATCCTTCCTCTCCCTGTGATGACTAATGAGACAGAAAGAAGAACCAGGGAGGGTTAATGAAAATGTTGCCATGAGATTCCCTATTTTTAATTGGTCTTTTTAATGTTTTAATCTTCTTTATGGTGTGGGGGTGGAGATGGAGAAATCTTTTTCTCAATGTTTCTTGTACCGTGCCCAATAGGTTGTAAAGCATGGCATTTGAAATGTCCCTTTTTGGCTGTATATTAGGAGTCTGTAACTGAAATTCTGAGACAGAGTGTAGCCTTGAGATGGAAGAAGCAATTCTGGGCTTAACTGAGAACAGAAACAAGAAATGTGAAACCTGTTTTTAAGCTCAAGCTTCCAAAACTCCAAGGGAGCATTCGTACCCCGAGGACTGAGGCTAAGATCTATTGTGAAGGATTGGCAGTGATGCTCAATAGTATTTAGAGCTTTAGGTCATGATGCTCTGTTAAATGCAATATTTATCCCATGAGCATGTCACAGTTCACCTCAGATGTCAAGAATTCAATTAATATTCTATTTAATAGAACACACCATGACCTAACCTTTTAATACTCTTAGTGCGTCTGAGCCCTCCTTATTAGTGTCACTCTCTAACTTTCCTTCTCAGCTGATGCATCTAACAACAACTGGGATGGGGAAATTGGGAGCGAGGACAGAGGGGAAGAGATTTAAATTACTTTTGGACCTCACTGTGAGGATCCAGCAGCTTTATCCCTGGTAAAACCCCATTCTCAGGGGGTTGGCACACCCCACTTTTCCCATTTTTATATCTTTCAAGTTTCAGCTTTCTATGGATTCAAAACCACAAAAGGCACAGCCAAATTTTTCATGGTTTGAGCCGGTCCATGTTTTCATTGAAACAGCACTGCCCCTGCCTCCCACTGCATTATTAAACTTAGGGTCAGGGAAACCATTCATGTGAGTAATACCTGCAGGATTAAATCTCTGGCTTGAAATTTCATCTGTGTACGGTGATGGTGGGTTATGAATACTCAGATTTTTTAAATCAACGCTGCAGAAATTCCCTTGTATTGCATCTGAAAACTGTCTCTGAAAGTGAGATCCCTTGAATGCATCCTGATTTTTCAGATCACAATAGAAAATTACAGGACTCCTTCTAGCCCCAAATCTCTGAGTCAAGAAGGCTGCTGCCTTTCCCCTGTCACCAGCAGCAGTGCCACAGGAGCCCAGCCCAACTCCACCACTTTGCTCCTGAAATCAGAGGTGCAGAACCAGGTTTTGCCATCCTCGTGTCACCTCTAGTGGGCTGCCAGGAGAAAGCCATAAAATCATGGTAAATTGCGTATTTCAGATCATACGAAATAGAAGTCAGGCTTAGTAATCTGATGGGGTTTATATCTAGTTTTTTATAGAACAGAATTAGGTTTTAGAAGTCCTAATTGGGATCTGCTTGAGCCCAAAACCTCCTGTGCATAATGCATTAGAAACGGAAAGAGACTGAAAGCGAATAAGTGTTTTAAATTATTCTGTATCGTGTAGCCTTTACATTTTGAGAAGCACTAAACAGCAAAGGCTTTTTTAAAGGCAGCATTTCCCTGGCTTCAGCCAGGCAGGCAGGATGGGGTTAGCCCTGACAGAACACACGCCTGCAGCTGGGAGGGGGCCACGCTATCACCACACCTCTGATTTCACAAAGATTTGTTGGGAAGATCAACCAATAAATACAGAGTCTGTAGCGCAGCTCCTTAGAGTGGGAGGAAGAACAGACGTTGTGCCAGATATTTTCATGCAACTATATTCATTATTTATGCAGAAGAAGAGATATTTCAGGAAAACAGAGCTGAACCATGAGTGACAAGGTATCTTTCCAGAGCGTAGGGTGCAGGAAAATTGCACTGAGGTTGACAGCTTTTTAATGTAGAGTCTCTATTTCACTGAATTACTGCATGTTGGCATTTCGAAAGTACAAGATGACCTATTTATTAGCTGTGAATCAAACAGAAATTACATGCTAGAAAATAAAGAAGTTGTATGTTTCTTCCAGCTGATAAGATGCTTATCCTACAGAAATAATACATACATAAAAGAAAACCTGCAAACAAAGGGCAATCAATCACAAGGCACTAAATTTAATGTCATAGGACCTATATTCATCTTGTAATATTGTGATCATATGTACTTGTTCCCTTACATGTGATGTAATATTAAATGTATGTGTGTCATAATACTTTAAAATTTCACTCTCCTTGCTCTGCTTAGGCTCCGATCATCCTCTTCTCTTTTCAAGAGGAAATACTGGCTTGGAAACCTGTAACATGTATCCTAGAGCTGGTGCCATCTCCATGGACAGACTGGGACCAGAGATGTCCTCGATTTGGGGACAGCAGGAAGTCTAGTCCTGCCTCTCAGCACAGGCAGCACTTCTCTTAGCTCTCAAAAATCCTAGACAAGCTTGACCAAGAGCTGCCCAACATCACCTGTAGTGCAGAAAACAGCAAATTAGGAACTGGGGATATAAACTCTGTAAGCAGCAGCAACAAACTAATTTATACAATATGAAATATCCATGTTGCTACCCCACTGGATATCCCAAATTCAGTCATCTTGGAAAACCCAGCCACAATTAATTTATATAGAGGGGTTCCAACAACAGGTAAAAAAGGCAAATGAACATCACCCATCCTGTATCTCTCAGCACACGTGGATGTGCTTCTATTGTCCACCTAATCGATAAGAAACCCCCTAGAAATTCTACTGTACTTATTTTTTCACTTGATAATGATGCTATATTTCATTGTTTCATTAGAAATGGTGTCATCTCATGGCTTTCAGGTGATACCTGAAGGTCAGCAATAGCTGGTGAATCTCAGAGCCTCAGTTCTCCAGCAGGCTTTCCTGGTCCACCCTTAAAAAGGCAGCTGCTGCCCAGAGGAAAACATACTGATTACTGCTGCTTTCAAAATGTAACCAGGGCACAGCCAGCTCTGGGGCTTCTCTGTGATCACAGAAGGGTTAGGTCTTCCTCCTGCTTTTGCCTTTCTCACTGGGAAAGTTGCCAAAAAAGCCCGAGTAGTAGCCCTGCACTTTGCCAGAGAGGCAAATGCCACATCTGAAGGAAACACCCTCACAAAGCACAGCTTGTCCTTTGGAGAGTACAAATCCAGTTTTCCCTGGGTACTTTACTAGTTAGGATGTGAACAAAGGCTCAGAGAGCAGAAGGTAAAATTGTTTGATTTAGCAACTGACATTCAAATGAAGGTGGAACAAGTTCCTGCCTTCTCTTCCCTCACATCCTTATGGAAACAATTTAAGACAGAAACTGCAGGAGCAAATGTCCAAGCCCAAACCTGGAGCAATGTTAAATATAGCTTTATGAACATATTTCATATACCTTTCAGCTCAGAGAGTAAATATGTTTATTTGCTCTCCATTCTTCACTCCCAAGTACCAGAACCATCAATATGAAAAGCAATTCCCCCCCCGAACAGGAAAAGGTGCAGGGAATCATTCGAGAGAGACACAGACACACACACCATTGCTACAAACATGCAAGAGTAGAAGCAATGAGCTGGTGTTGGGATTGCTGCAGGCCACCAGCAGTCTGTAAATACAAAAACCTGCAGTACCACAGCGAGGAGGTGGCCTCATTTCCTTCCTTCATCACCCCTCCCGTTCCTGCACCCTCTGTAGTGAGAGCACAAAGTCCCCGTGTCTCACTGCATGGCCTGGATGTTGTTTTCCTGACCAGAGCAGCAGGCTTTGTAGGGAAGATGAAATGATTGCTGACTCTTTTCTTCTCATTAAGTTTGTTTACATTGTGGACCATCGAGGTTTTACTGGCTTTGTGTCTCATGTGCTCTGCTTTGAGAAGCCCCAGCATTCATAAAAGTGAAGCCAGCTAAACCTGCACAACTCTTAATGTTACTCAGAAAAGTCCAGTATGAACTTCTATGACATAGACATCATTTTCCTTTTTTTTTTCTTTAAATAAAACTGAAAACTACAAATTGGCTGTATATAAAGAAGATTGCTGTTAGGTTTATCCTTACACCTTGTGGTTACTGTACCCAAACCCATTCTGGACCAGCAACCTCCAGAATCAGGGCTCCCTGATACCCCAGGTGGCTATAGCCAAGAGCACCAAACTCATCCTGACTTTGCAATACCCTAACAGGCATTTGACCCATGTCCTGAAGAGGGCAATGACCAATAGCCTCCCAACACAATTATCATTTCTGCTAATTCTTCCATGTGGCAGAGAAGGGGACGACAGAAAGCATTAAAAACTGCTGATCCAGCTGACTACTCCAGAAGAAAATGAAATGGAGGAAAAATATTACAGAATTCCCATTAATTTATCTGAAACACATAAGCAGAGGCACGTGGTGAACTTTATAACTGCCCCTTTGGCTCTGCCACTTTGCCCTTCTGAGACTGCAAAGCAATGTTGTTAAATTCCAATCAGCTCTATAATTAATCAGCAACATTTGGATATATATGGAGATATATATTCTATCTGTATAATTTTCAGACTTATCAGTATAGTGTCTGTTTCCCCAGAATAGATGGATAAAGTGTATTTTTAAATACATGCTGATCCAAGTAGTTTTGCAATAGAAGCAGGGTGGTTATTTCATCATTACACATTCCTTTCCTAGTTAATACATAAGATCATGGGGGGAAAAAAGAAATCTATACATTAGAAATATTTAATTGATATTATTCATATCCCTCTGTGTTGCATCCTGAATGGTAAAACTTAACACGACTCTTTTTTGCTTGATTTTTCCTCCTGCTCTTGCATATATAGAAGCTACAAGCTGTAATGCAAGACTCATACATTTGTCTTAGTAATTTATCTCATTTCCTTTGGAATGGTGTCCCTCAGTGGCTCCGAGAAAGTGGAGCGGTTGTTTTAATAGATTTGAGTTTTATCTGCCTCTCTATTTGCAGCAGGGCATAATAATAATAAATTATGATACTAATAAGTAGGTTGTGCAGAATGGACTACGGTGGTACCACTTCCCTCCCCCTCCCAAAAAAGTAATTTATGGGTACATTCTTGTGACTTTAGGGGTGTAATAAATTATCAGGGTTCGTTTTTCCATCCAATTTGAGGCAGTGCAGCTGTGTTTTGCAAGCAATAAGCTCTCTTGTTGTATTTCTTAGCTAAGCACTGAAAAACAGTGTGATTTTTTTTCCCTCCCTTCCCAATTATTGTCGCAACGCCTGGTAGCTTCTCTGTAGTTAAGGGTTTGCCAGTGCTTCTATTATAAACCTCAATTTTCAGGGGCCTATAACTTTGCTTTTTTAAATCATAGAGGGCTAGAACTTGGTGCACATCCCTGTCAATCTGTATGATTTTTTAACTGAGAAAAACAAATTTTTTAAGGAGTCCAGAACTCCCAAATTGGAGCTGTGTGTGGAAGCCAGAGACACGTGGATGCGAGTAGCTAGTAATGCTTGGATACCTCCTCAGCTCCTGAAAAGCCTACAAGTGCTTCTTATTTTGGAAACATCTTGGGGCAGTGTTTGGACTTTAATTACATTTTGGCCACGGTGGACAGGAAGATCAGCCCCGTGTGCCACTTTGCTGCTGGAGTCTGAGGATGAAGGGCAAGCCAGCCATTTGCAGAAGCTCCCTCCTTAAAGGTGATGCCCTGCTGTTGAGGGATGGCCCAGTGGTTCAGCGAGCTGAAAATACAGGAGATTAAAGCAAACTGCAGCAATTCACCCTTCCCAAGCACCTTAGCCAGCTGCATGGACCAAAATACTGTCACAGGGTCTGAATGGAAGGAGGGGTTAAGAGTCTTTGTGGAGCTGGTTCCTGTTCCCACTACCTGCCCTCCTTGCATTCAGCCCGACATGAGCAAGGGTCAAAGGAGGAAGGAAGCACATGAGAAGATACAACATCACCACTGGAATTGCACAATCTCTCTACAGCAACCTTGGAAGCCCAGGGTGGGATGTACAGTACACGTTCAGCTCTGCCAGGAGGTGCTGCATTCCATCCCCTCTGCAAAATCCTACTGAATGGGGAAAAATAACCCAAACAACTCGATTTTCTAACACTGCTTTGGACAGGTGCACTTATGTCCTGCTTGTATAGCACAGGCACTGCTCTGCAATAAGGCACCAAATACCTGCTAGCACGAGGGTGTAGACCCAGAGTGGAGTGAAAATGACTGTGGGTGCTCTTAGGGGGAGCATCACAGCAGGGAAGGGGCAGCTCACAGCCCCTTTGTGCAGGCTGCTGTTCCAGCTGCTCTTGCCAGGCCGTACAGCACTGCCAGACTAATGCTGCTGCTGAAGCAGCTTTCTACGTGATCAGCAATTAAGCTGTGAAGTCAGCCCCTTAATATTATGTTAACATAGTTCAGTATATTAAATGTAAAACAAGTCATAATTTTTAAAGGTACCTTGGCTTACTGAGTTTAAATGAAGGCAGCAGTAGGACTATCACAGCCATATGCAAATCACCTGCATTTTAAAGCTAACAATAGATTTTGCTTTATTGTTTTGGCATTTAACGAGTGGGAAAATAATAAATTAAGCCACATGGGGAATCCCTGGTGCTTTTACAAACTGAAGCAGTGCCCATTTGGAGAGAGAACATTCCCCATTTTTCTCCCTAGCTGCATTTCTTTTAACCCACCACCTTATTAAAGCTTATAGGGCAAAATTCTTCTCTCGTATTCTTCTGGCAGCTCTTAGTCCACATTCAGCTCTCCCTACCTTCCTAGCTGTCTTTCATCCTGCAAACTCTCTCTGCAGACAGGGAACAGAAGTAAAGATGGGCTGGGACATAGGGAGTCAGAAGAAAGATATTGTCATAGTTTTAGGAGGGTTACAATAGCTATTAGAGCACAGACAGCTTTTTTTGCCTGTTGTAATAGGGGATGCAGTCAGCAGCTACCAGTGCAAGAGGCAGCTGCATTAGGCTCTGGTCAGCCATAAGCAAGATCCATACAGTGAAAATAACAGGACCTCTCTCATTTTAACTCCCTCAGCTCTTACCAATCAAGGCCCTAAGCTAAAAGTCAGGCTCAGCTGTGAGTATCATAGAATATTTTGAGGTGAAGAGACCCATAAGGATTATAAGGATCTCGGTCATCTCAGACTGGCGTTGATCTTACAGTCATGTTTAGCTTTCTTCTCAGTAGACATGAAATGTAGCTGAAAGCAGAAAGCACAAATGTTCACTGCTGAATGCCATCCTAGACATATCTTCCCCGGGCCATGCTTTTACAAGTCACCAAAAGGAAAACACACTGCTTCATTGCCCACGCTGCTGCTCTGTGAACAAACACAGACCTTCCCTGTGCAGAGCAGGCACACCAGGACGTTCAACACGTGCTTGCTTGCTGTGTTATCTGCCAGAAGTATCAATTATACATGTCCATGAATATATCCTTGCACCTGCGTTCCCCCAGGAACACTTTTACCAACACCAAAGGATGCAACAGAAATTAGGAACCAAGGTAAACCAGCCAGCCTAAAGTTAACACGATGCTGCAGCATCAACTGGCAACAGAAAATTGCCAGGGAGAGTGAAAATTTAAAGACAAGAACAACAAGAACGTAGAGAAAATGCTTTGAATAGAAACACAAACCTCAGACAAGTTTGGAACATGCCTAGGGATAATTCATCAGCTTCTATCTCGTGGCTCTGTGCAGTCTCTCAGAAAAGTCCCTGCACTCTTGCCACACACGTCTGTTTTCCATCAAATCTGTGGTTTGCCCTGTTTGCTGCATTTCATCTGCTGTGTGTAACGTTTGCACTTACATACGGGGAAACGGTGGGTAGAAGGTTTGTGCAGCCCTCTGAATATATGACGTGCTGCATGAGGATTATGGTTATTTTCATAACAATTCTCCACCACTGCCTGTGTTTGAAGTCAGGGATGTCTGGTGACTAAACCCTGCGAGCAGAATACACACAAAAGCCCAATTAGCCTCTCATTGCTAAAGCTCTTACAAACATTAACACATTAATCACTGTAAAACTAAGATATTAGCATTTCTCTGTACTCCTGGCTCGGTTTACTCAGGATGTAACTTGACTGACGCTGAGAATTACACGACAAATCTTGTCTGTTCATCCCCACTGTGCAGGAGAGGAAGCAGAAACAAAGGCAGAGCACCTCGCTGGCCACCCTGATCTCAGCCCACGATGCCCCTTTGTAAACTCTGACCTAGTCTTAACTCAGAGCAAGCACATCCTAAGCTCAGGTCCAGCTGAGCATCAGTCGCCCATGTGATGCTTTCTGTTTGCCTGTTAGAAGATGTAGATGCTGCTTAAAACATGTGAAGTCTAGAAGTGACATGAGAATAGACAGGGAAGGGCTAAAGAGCAAAATAAGTGTTTGGTTCTGTAAGAGATGCACAAACACACAAAAGCAAGCTGGCTGTAGAAGAGCTTTTCAGATTACTTGAAAGTCTTTTTAAAAAATGGATTAAAATACAGATTCCCCCTATTATTTTTCAATAATAGAAGTGCAGCACAGAACAACCCACTAGTGCCACAAACTACTTTTTCATTTCTGTTTTTGTTTCATGCTTCAATATCTTCTTCCAGCTGCTCATGTCTCCTTTTCCTTCTCCTCGCTTTGATCTATTAGTTTCCCCCAGAAATGGGGTTTATAAATCATTGTAATGCAGCCCTGGGAAAGACGGTGCTTAGTGCAGGGAGAAATACATTGCAGCTAACAGCCACGGCAGGGAGGAAAACTCTCACCTCGTAGTGGGGCTTTGGCGACAGGTTACTGATGGCACTGGGTTATTTTATGTCTGCATCCGTGCCATCAGGGGCAAGGCCGCAGGGAGCGCTGCCTGTACCCCCTTTGCAATATTTCAAGCTTCCTTCTGCAGGCAAAAACAAACTGCTCGGAGGCTCGCAAGGGAAAGGGGAAGGAAAAATTGCCTGGAGAAGGGGAGGGGAGGCAGGACAGGTGGGGATGGATCACTTAGCGCCTGCTTTTGCACCATCGCATCTTTTTAAAAAGAGACATTTGTCTCTAACGCATCCTGAAAAGATGCAAATTTCATGCAAGTCCCATCTATTGGCAGCAGTGGCAGGATCCAGCTCGCCATGAACATTTCCACCCCTTTGTGCCAGACCTTCCCATTTTGCACTCGAGAAACTTTGTTGCTGGAGGCCGGTGGTCAAGGCTGACCCCGGTGAAGCTGGGGGTGTCCTGCAGGAGGAGCCCCCCCCAGCGCTGCCCCACTCTGACTCCCACGAGAGCAGATGCAGACAGACCTGCTTATGGTGTTCAAAATTCCTCTTGGGTTTGAAACCTAAGGATTTGGCTGCTTCTTCTGGTCAGGATTTTCAAAGTCAGTTGCAGCCTTACAGAAAGATAACCTAAAATATGAAGGTGGAGCAGTGAAAGATTGGGCACCTGGTCACTCAGCAATCCCAAAACAGCCTTTCCAGGTCAAGCTGGTAGGAAGGCTGCTGCAGTGTTTGTGGTATGATGCTGTGGCCAGCCTGGGGTGAAGGTCTGAGCATCCTCCCAGCAAGGGGAAGTCCCCCAGATCCCCTCCTGGGAATAAGGGTTAGTCCTAAATGCAGAAAACCCAGCATCATCATATGGCCAGAGAGGGAAACCTCTGTCAGCAGAGGTTTAGGTACTTATCTCCTGCCCTGGAGTGCAGCATGGATTAAGGGAACGTATTGCCAGCCCTATTTAATTAGGAGGAAATCTTCATAACGTCCTAAGAGCAGCACACTCACACAGAAGCTACAGGCTCTTTGAAGCACTTGCTGTGCTTTTCGGATCACCAGCTCCTAATAAGACCACCCCAGGCAGACACACCATCCTTTAGTTTTGAAAGCACACAAAAGAGACACCATGCTGGAATCTTACCTCTATCTTTAACAAAGCATTACCCCCTCCTCACCCTCTTCCCCATAATTGCCTTGTTATTGTCATTGGTGCCATTGTTCATTGGCTCGGCCCTAGAGAGGCCCGAGGGAGCAGTTCTGCCTTAGCTAAACCAATATCTCCTGCAATAACCCCCTGCAGTTTCCCCTTTGCTATCCCATGTTGAATAAATCCTCCATCTCTGTTTGCTGAATGATCATAAAGATATGATTGAAGTTTCAGATTTATGGTTTCCTCCGAATCAAGGAGCAACTCCAATAATGCCAGAGCCTGTTTGCTGACTGCTTTTGACAGGGTATCTGTAAAGGGAGATTTGTAAGAGAAAAAGAGGAATGCAAAGATTAAAACGAGGTATTTTTTCAACAGGCAGCACACACACGTGCAGTCATGTGTGGGAGCTGGATTCCACACACACACTTTGAGAGCATCCTCTGGGCAAGGACCTCACTGAGGTCCCCAAGCCCCCTGGAAGGCAGGGTGGGTGTGTGCACAATATTTTACTCTAACAGCAAATCTGTCTCAAGTAACCACACAAGGGACCCACAAGAACTGGTTGCCTAGTAAAGGAAGATCCAAACTAAAGATCTCACACAACTATACTGAAAACTACTCAAGTGGTTGCTGAAGGCTGGGAGAGGGTTGTATATTAAGATGGTCCTTACTGTCAGCTTCCCTCTCCATATCCCATGAGCTGCCTCTGAACTGTGTTAATGCAATTCTCTGGGTGCCCGGGATGTGCTTTGAGGAGCACAGAGAAACCATCTTCTCCTGTGGGAGAACATCCCAGCCCTTTCCTCTGATCAAAGCACCAACATCCAAAAAAACCAACCAGAGGCAAATTATGCTTCCAGGCAAAAGCAGCTGCCTCCTGAGGACACCCAGCACTGCACCTTCCCCGTTGAGGCAACAGCCTCCAACACCAAACCCAGGGAATCTGGTGCATGATAGTGAACTTCAAGCTGAGGATGGTTACCACCTTCCCTTGTGCTGTTGCCTTTGCTGGTGTCAGAATCCTCCTTCCCCATCAGCTTGTCCCAGCAGCATTTAGGAAGCCACCTCTATCATACAGCTGTATCCTGGGAATTGCACCTCCTGGGGCACACTGCCATTCAGATTCAGGTCAACATTAGTCTTTATGAATAAACCACACAAAGCTACGGTGGAAATCAAAGTTTGTGATTTTGGTGCTGAAATCTGAACAGAGCAGCCAAAATACATTCCCTCAAGCACTGTGGCTGCAGCACATTTGCTTTTCCCTGGTTCCCAGCCATTTATGCTCATTCTCATTTCAGCAAAAACCTATAAAACTCTTACAGCGTGATGCAGTCCTAAATTAAATGCACTTTAACACCCCATATAACAAGGGAGTCTTTGCTCTTTTAAATTAATGCGTGTAGCTGAGAAGGGGACCTTTCCTGGAAAATTTATTCCACTTTACTTGGAGACAGAAAACCCCACCTCGTTCCACCTTCTCTGAGAGTAAAGATTATTTTGTGTGTTATAATGAGGAATTTGTAATAACGAGAGCATTGTGTGTGAGACTAACTACGAAGTGAACAACAGCAGACTTCTGTGACCAGCAGTGTTTGGGTGATGGATGGTAATATTTTTCCTCAGTGCATTACAAAAGAAAAAAGGAAGATAAAAATATCTTCCATTTTCTCCCTAATTTGTAGTTTTCTGGTGTTAGCAAGGCTTATAAGACACATGCTCCCAATTAGCTGCTCCTCTTAATTTAAATGCTTCATAAATTATCTCCTGCGCTTGTGGATTATCACTTCATAATGCGAGTTAGCATTTAAATAAATAGCTGCGATGTAGGAAATTAGAGAGGTTTACAGTCTGAGGCAGCAGCATAATGAAGGAAAATACCACAGCAGCTGAACAGGGGTTGGGAGAGATGTGATGAGACAGATTTTTTTTTTTTTTTCCCCTTTACCTTTTAGCAACCAAATTTGGACTGCAGCAGGGAAAATATGGGTCAGAACTCCAGCAGAGCAGGAGCCTTTTGTAATGGCTGAGCATGAAGGGAACACAGAGAATTCTTAAGCACGTAAAACATCTGATTTAGCAAATATGATGCAATTATGAAGTGACTTTTTCGAGCCAGTTCTTGGTTGCCTCACAAGGTAGCCTCTTTGAAAACGATTGGGCTACTCATGTACGTCACCTGAGCAGTATCTGACCCCTTATGTTCTACCCTTCCAAAAAAAATATAGGACTGGAGAGAAAAACGACAGAACAAAGCAAAGCTGGGTTTGTATGGGGAAAATTTGGTGGGGAAAGGAATGAGGGAGTCAGATGTAGGATTATAGACTATTTTAGAAATACATCTCTCTCTCTCCACCTTTCAAAGATAATGAGGATTAATTTGTCAGCCAGGTAACTTTTGCCATGCTTTTAGCACCATTAATAAGGTCAACCCATAGGCAATGATAGTTTTCAACCATTGGCAGCAACTCCCCAGTGCTATTTCAGCCCAGTTTCACAATTATTGTCATAAATGCAGAAAATTAGGAAGGTAGGACAGGGAAAAACCTTGTGACAACTCCTGCGGGGACTAAGGCTCTCTCCAGTGCTTGCTGTTCTTGCCTTTGGTGTCACTGCTGCTTCTTCTGGCAGAGGAGAAAACTCTGGGCAAGATCCTGCCAGCAGTCAATCACACTTCACCACCACCAGCTTCTTCAGGAGCTGAAGACAGAGGCACTAGCAGGGGGCTCAGGACCCTTTGGTGTTTGTCTTGCAGAGAGCCCAGGATTGAGCACTGTGGCTCCTGGGGAAGTTCAGCTGTTACCACTCCCCACTTGCTCACACACAGAAGTCCCAGCGTGTCAAAATCATGGGCATTTTTTTTTAAAACCACATGAAAATCATAGAAGCCCTGACAGCCTTGACCAAAGTCCAGCCTTAGGCAGGAGTAAAGTTATTAGTTACCTCATTTCCCAGAGAAAGTCTGACACATTAGGATTTCACAGTAACTGGCTGTAAGTGTAATGGGCAGGGTGTGATTTTGCTCTCTAGGTTTTGCAGTTAAATTTCAGCATGTTGAATACATTTTGCTGTAGGACAGAGCAAATGATTCAGGCAGATTCTTGCATTAGCACAAGACCCTCTGTGCTTAATGGGAGTTCTGTCTAACTGACAGCACAATTTGGGTCTTCATTGTATTTAATATACTTCAAGAGCGGGGGTCAAATTGTCTCATCATTTACATCCCTACAACCCTGCTAATCCCAGGAGAACTGCAGAGTGGAAGCTCAGGACAACCTGTAACTGACTCAATTTTCTCTGCTTAGCACTTTTCAGTTAATTCTTCTAGCAGCGTGCCCCAAAATATCCTCAGTTACAATCCCAAATCTTCCCAAGTCAATAGGGCTGAACATGGGCAACTGGACTGAAGTCCGTAGGAAGCAGATTTCTGCCTGGACCCCTCAGGACACACCACTGGAGTCTGTAGCTGTTGCTTGGATAAGATGCTGGACGCCTTGCAGAGGGTTCAAGTTGGCACAGCAGGATCCCTGTTTCATCCTGTAATTCTCTATTCCAGCATGTAGTGTTTAGAAAGTAAAAAAAAAAGAGACTAATCCCACTCCAACCAACATCTGAAATGTTACAGGAGCTCTTCCTCCCTCAGTTTTCAGGTGGTAAAAGAAAGGCTCCATGGGCCAAACCATACTGGTGCTCACAGCTCTGCAGTGGCTCTGTCTGTGGGGCATAGTTGCATCTCTGGTAACATCACTTTGTCTTCTGCACGGAGAGATAAATGGCCACAAGTGCTACTGGCTGCTTCTGCACTTAGGGCCTGACAAGCCTCTGTTTTGCTGCAGTGTGAGGACACAGGAGCTGTGTCTTCTGCCCCAGCTGCAAGGGCTTTTCAAGCCTAAGAAAAACCTGGCAGATGCCTTGGGTGCTGAATACAGGAGACAGGACTGGAAACCCCAGGACTAGACTCCTTCAGGGAGATGGTGCCACTTTTTACAGAATCACCTTTACTTCTAAAAGGGCATTTTAAATAATAAAACTGGAAGCTGCTGAATATATCTTTCCAACTGATCTACTAATCATATTTCTTCAAATTTTATATCCCTGACCCTTGTAAAGGGATTGCAAGGAAGGCGTTTTTTAAGCTGCATTTTAATAAGTCAATATGAAAGCTCAAAATTATTTAAAGCTTCTTAAATAGGATTATATTTGATTTCTTGTGGGAATAGTGGGGGATAGTCTAGTAAAGACGTTCTGTCCTGCTGGGGTTTTATTACATTAAAGAAACAGCATCCTTTTTTAACAGCAAAAACTTTATCTGCTCTCTAATGAAAACAGAGATTATTCTGTACACGAGGTGACTTGAAGTTGGTAAGTTTCTATATCTGTGATCAGAGATTAGAGTTTCTCCTTCAGTGAAAGCTGAGAGATTCCTGAACCAGAGATTTGCCAAAATTTAACAAGTTCTCTGTTACCCTGAAATATTTGAATATATTGTTCTAGGAGGTGCCACAAGTGTATTGACTTCAGGCAAATTCTGCTGTGAAATAACAGGTAGCTCTCGAGGCAGCCAGAGTTTTATTTGCAGCAAGGGTTTGAATTTGGCCCTAAGAAAAAAGGGATTGTGTGTCACTGGGGAACTATTTTTCTGTATGGGGAATGTGGTCATATTTAGATTGCTCACAAAGGCCCACAGGTGAATTTCCATGACAGTCGTTGTGGTTTACATGGATGCTATGCTGGCAACCTGTAGCCCAAGATGTTCTGTAGTGCCCAAGGAAGTTCAGGAGGAAGAAGCTAAAGCTACCTGTATGGAGTTGAAGGAGCCAGCAGCAAGTTACAGGGTGTAAACAACAGCTTCAGTACGCTGAGTTGTGCTGGATGTAATCTGGGACAACATCTGGCCTTGAGAACATAAAGGGGAGTTTTCTTGAAGTGCCAGATGGGGAGGTTTATACAACAGATATTACTAAGGATAAAACACAGAAAAGGTCATAACTGCTGGAAGGGGACAGAAACTTTTTTTTTTTTAAGAAAACATGGTCCCATCTCTTTAACATTTGAAGAATATTCTCTCTCATCCTCAAATAATCCACGTCCTGCTCCCAGCTAAACCTCAGTGCTCCCACTGAAGCAAACAGACACTGAGCGAAAGCATTCCCTGGCAGAATTTGACTTCAGGGTTTGCAACACAGCAGGTATCCCCAAGGCTGGGGTTCTTAAATGAAAACTCCACTGCACTCTTTCCAGCTACTCTCTGGAGCTCCCACATCTCTCCAGAGTCATGCAAAGATGCTAAAAAATGTGGGGTTTTTGTTCCCCAAGGTGCTATGTACTATTCTGCCCACTTTCTCCCAAAGCTGCTACTGTGTCAAAACCAGAATTATTCTACTGATTTCCCCCCTCTGATCTGTCCATACAGACCTCCATTTTTCCTATAGGAAGAGCAAGGACTCAGAGATGTCTCTCTCCACTCAGTTGCTCCAGGGCCACCCCACACTGTACTAAACCTCTCTGCCACTGTCCCTGCACGTCCTCTAATCACTCCCAGGTTCATTCTGCCTCTTAGAGGCGAGCAGTGGTTGTAGCTCCAGAAAGATCAGGTACAGGTAAGACCTCAGCCTAGCAGTAGCTGTAAACTGCACCCACCTTCATTTAGCCTGAATAACCTGTCCTTCCTGCCAGCAGCTTGGTCTTATGACTACAGACCATGCTGCTTTTTCAGGGCTTGCCAGCAAGTGTAGGCTGATGTGAACTTCACAAGCTGTGACACCCACTACAGAAACACGTATGCTGCTTTGACCTTCAATGCTGGCAAGAAACCTTACACAGACACAAATTTATCTTAAAGTCAGGAGCAGATTTAATAGAGCAGGAGAAGATCATTTTCAATATTTCCATCTCAATTATAGTCAAACACCTCAGTGAGTCTCAGCCTTTGGGGCTGTACCTAGGCTGGCTGCTCCCAGCGTTGAGACTGTCGGCAGAATCAGCAGAAATAGCACAACTGGGCAAGGTGTTGGGGATTTATCAATGCTGAAGTAATTCATACTGACACAGAGGCACTGAGGAGGAGCTCAGGGTCCAGCAGGTGCCCCCGAAGACCTGAGAGTTATATGGTGCCACACACTGGCAGCCTTGGAATCTGACTCCTTAGCAAAGAGCATCCTTTTCTTCCCCTAAACCATTTTCAAACAGCAGACAGAAGCAGCCTCGTTACAGAGAAAGGCAATTTGAACAGTTGTGCTACCCTACTGCTAAAATTGTCCCTCTAACAGCACATTATCTTCTAACTCAATAAAGAGTGACTAGTGTTCAGAGTCCTAGAAATTTGGGGCAAACAAGATTTTTCAACAGAAAACTGGAAGGTGAACACACCGCGAAGACAAACGACAGCATTGTGTACGCAAATACTTTCATAACTGTCTGGCCCTTTAAAACCAAAATGATGGAGTTCATTTGCATTTAGATCTCTTTGGCTCCCTCTTTTCATCTAAAGACAAATCCTCACAAAGGCTGCTTAATTAGACCAAATTAGATTTCCACCTAGTGGCTTGTCATTCATTAGAAAACGCTGTTCTTTTTTTCTGTTTTGGTAATTATAGGCTGGTCTCGCTGTGTTCACTTCAGGCTCCAAGTCTGACTTGCATTCATGATTTTGTGCAGATGAGAGCAAATTATTCAGTCACATCAAGTCTGCCCATTTTACAAGTTGGATAAAGATCATCACTGGAGTCTTTTATGTAATGGGGTATACTCTTTCTTAAGTCTTTAATGATTAATTGTAATAGCATATCTCATGGCAATTTTCAAGACTAAAAGCTAAGTACAAACAGTTTGCAGGCGAAGCTAGTGTACCAGACAGCGGGTGCCTTTCCTTAGACAGGGGTTTCTGTGTGGAGGACCCACGTGTGTGCTCCTTGGTGGTTGGTGTTAAGGCCCTGCCATGAGCAGGAGGTGGCAAGGGGCAGGCTGGTGCCTGGGGCTGGCTAGGTAGGACCCCAAGCTGGAAGTGCTGCCTGCCTTATCTAACCTGGGGAGAGGCAGGACTGTGTCCCACCCATCCTCACAATCCTCTGCTGCCAGCATTATGCAAAGTGTTGCTTCTAAAAGGGGAAAATCTTTCAAATTTAGACCTGGCACTCAAAGGTTTGTATCTAATAAGGCAACAGCTCCGAGGGCAAGTCAGTCAGGAGCACACGTCAGTGCAGGCTGCGTGCTTAGATGTATTCTGGGTCAGCAGCATCTCTACCCTGTCTGGAGTATCTGTAATGGCAAGAGTTGAACGGCCAGGGAGATCCCTGAGCTTGGCCACTGCTGACTCAGAGGGCAGCGTTTTGCTCAGTGGTCACCCTTTCCTCTGCAAGACTCTCACAATGCTGTGGGACACGAATAATTGGGTCTCCCACTCTGAACACAGTACTGGGAACAGTCCACTTCTTTCCCCAATCCAAACCCCACTCCCTCTGCTGTCCTGCATGGGCACACCGATTCCCTGCCTCAGTTTCCCTCCCCACTATTACAGCAGGATTAGTACTCAGTGGTATACTTTGAAGCATAATAAATCAGGGACAGATTTTGTGGTCCTTCATGAGGCAAAATTCCTTTGACTTTGACCTTTAATGTTTATGAAAATCTACAAAGATAGCTGCCAACTTATTAATAATAATCTTCTTTGGAGTGGAAGTCACAAGCAGTTAGCAGCAGGCAGCCCAGCAGCCTCCAGTCCCTGCTAGGATTTCTTCTGCACTAACAAATTTGGATTTTCAGGTGTGTTTTTATAACAACGTTGTTTTCCCGACCATTTTCTGTAAGAGAGGGGAAGTAAGTTTTTCCCTCCACCTTTAAAAAAAAAAATAAAATCTCATCAAATTTGCCTTTCTCAAAACACTGAACATTCCCTTTCTCATCTACCTAAACCTGATGTTGAGTTACTGTCCCCCAGAGGCTTTCAGTAGCTCAGTTCTGATGTATCCCTGCACTTTGTAGCTCACTGCCTTCTTAGAGTGTAATCAAACATCAAGCTAAGTAGCAAATAAATCTCCCGATCTCATAAGCTGCACAGCAAGATCATGTAAATGCAAATGAAGGGCTTGATTTCAAGCTGTCGCGGGGGGAAGGAGGGAAAAATGCTGGGCCTTGTCACCACAATCACCTCACTCTGCAAGGGCAGTAAATCTGCAATAATAATAGTAATGGCAGCGTGACGGGAGGGCTTTACTGTACAAGGGGGTGCAATGAAAAGGGGAACAGAAGGTAAGGAAGGAAGCAGGGCCTGGTAGGCTGAAAATGCACCAGCGTGGGGTTTGCAGGCATCCCCAGGACAGGGCTGTGGATGAGGGGATGGGGCAGCCCTGTCTGAGTCAGAGAAGAGAGGGCTGAGGGGTTTGCCCAGCATCCCCTCCCAGCGCAGGGCTGCAGGGATGAAAGCTCTGTGCCTCCATCCCTCACTGCACCTTTCAGCACAGAGACATCTCCTACCCCTCTCAAAGTCTTTGGAAAACTGAGGCAATATGTATTGATGGGCAATAAATACCAAGGGGTGAAACAATTAAGTCTTACAACAAAACCTGGAATCCTTAAAGGTGTACTTCCTTACACCTTTGCAACACGCCCACCTCTTACAAACAGACCCACTTCCAAGCTTTCCTCTCCCTTCACAGTGAACCTTTTCTGTCACCATTAGATGCTCAAATACAAATCCAGGGCTCAAACCCAGGGCTGCACAAATCAGAAACTACCTGGCAAAGGCCAGGGAGCTCCATGCACCCAACACCACTGGCTCTTCAGCCAGCCAGAGTATACTCACCCATCCAACACCCCCACCACTGCGTGGTGGCCAGCCTGAGCATGCCATCCTCCAAACCCAGTCCAGACACGCCCAGTTCAACCATGAAAATGATTGTGTCCAAGGGAAAGGATGCACTAGGCGAGTCCTTAAAGACAGCTTGAGAGCATAAAGAAAGCCTCAGCAGACAACTCTCACAGCCCTGGGAGGAGGCAATGATCTCTGCAGGATGCTCTGAGAATGTTTTGGGGAAAAGTCTAGAGTTGTCTTTTCTGAACAGGCTGGATACACAGTATTTAAGATGCTGGATTCTCCTCGCTGAGGTCGTAAAGGGAGAAAACTTGCAGAAGGCACCCAGAGAAAATTAGGACCGCCTGGGATGCAGAGAGAGACGGTTTTAATTAGAGCCAAGAGGTGGGAAATAAGGCAGAGAAATGACATCTTAATGAGGTTTAATGAAGTTGTCTGCTGATGGGCACAGCTGTCAGACAGATCTGTATTCCAGCCAAGCAGCTTTGTGACAGGCTGAACCTGAACACAGGAACTGCTGCTGGAAAAGAAAAGGACCTTCTGCGTCAACTTTGGCTCACTCTCCTCACCTCTGTACAATACAGCATACCCACAGTGTCCCAGGACAAACCAATGAAATCAGTCCATGAAGCTGCAACAGTGTTTTGCTTATTTATGAATGAGAAAGGCTGTAATCTGGGATTACACTGAGCAAGATTCATTCCTG
>NW_008625186.1:31518-55057 GCF_000691845.1 Merops nubicus
TTCTTTGCTTTTGTGGGTAAAAGATGTTGTCAGGCAACCAGGGTCCTCAGAGTCCATTGATTTTCTTCAGGCACTGATCCTCTCTCTGTTCAACATATTGGACCAGATTTTTTTTTTTTCCTAATTAATTATCCAGCACCTTCAGCTTTATTTATTCAGTGCAAAGTGACTGTAAAATGCCACCAGATTATAAAAGGAAACAGCGTGCACTCCTTTTGCAATGGAGTAAACACCCAACTGGGTTAACTTCAGGTGCTCTACAAAAAGGAATCTTTAAGTCTCATTATTTCTTCTGTTCTAGAGAGTTCTGCATTCAAAGGTTTGGAAGCAGCTTTGCCACAGGTTACAGACCTCTCCCCTCTCCTGCAGTTCTCAGCTATGTCCTCCCATCAGCCACACCCTGACCATTGTGGCAGATTTCTGACCTCACTTGCCTGATCCAACATCAGAATACAATCTCTGGAAAAAGCCTTTTCTCATGAATCTGAGGAATGTTACACCACTCCTCTTGTATATCAGTGACAACTACTCTAAAAATAGCTAGCTACAAATACCTGTAAATACAGGAGAAGCAGATCAGCAATGAAAGACACTTTATCACCCCTGGCTCTGGTTCATAGGCTTTGCACAAGCTCCTCGACTCTCACACAGCACACAAGTGTGGTTCAGCACTGCCATGGGATGCTTCAGATGTGGTAGCACTGAAAGCCCACCCTCTCCCAGACATGCTCTGTGCTGGACACATCTGCAAGGGACAGTCCCTTCCTCTGCCAGAGGTTCAGAGGAAGCAGCTGAGGGAACACAGCTATATGATGCACAGGTTCTATCAGGTAGTTGAGCCAACTATTTGCAACAAAAGATCTGGAGGTTTGCACAGGGTAAGGAGCCTGATGGGGTTTTTGAGTCTGTCAAAGGATCTTAGCAAGTCCAGAAAATCCATTTTCTGGTGAACTTGTACAGCTGAGAATCATAGGAATGCCACACCTGCTTTATAGCACCACAGGTGCCTGGATTTAACAGGACCAAGAGGAAACATCTCCATCCCAGACCTGAGAAGCAAGACCTTGGATTTACCTGAGAGCATCGCTGTGGGTCCAGCAGTGCCAGTGATCACAAAGTGACAAGGCTGACGGCTGGTTTGCCAGGATCTGCAAAGGAGCAGACCCTGTTGTCACAACACAGACAAGTCACCAAGCAAGTGGGCACAGTCTCACCCCTGCACAGGCTGGTGAGGGGCCCAGTGCCACAGCCACTGTGTGCTTCTATGTTTTTGTGTAGCTGCACAGCAAGATGGGAGCTGAGGAACTCCAAACTGAACGCACCAAAAGAAAAAAAAAAGGCTCCAAACTAAGAAGTTTGAGGAATTGTGAGCAAATTTTAGTGACCTCAACACAGAGACCTCTGGAAAGCTGCCTGTTTTGGGCAGGAGTTAACCCTTGCTCTCCAGGCAAAACTGGTTCAGTGAGAGCTTTGCCTCAACTGAGGGTGATGCAGAACACGCTTGGTGGGGACCCTTTAACAGCACATTGGAAAGGGGCCACCAGGCTGTCAGCACACATGAGAGCTGTGGCTACTCCATGGCCCTGGCTAGGATTTGCACAGTGCCAGCTGGGAGCAGAAAGTAAATTCAGGGTTGGATGGTGTTGTTAAAAAAGCATCTCTGGTAAGCTGTGTCCCTTCTCAACTGCTGTACAGGCTCAGCCTGCATAGTGGCAAGTTGGAGGTGGTTCATTTTCAGTCTTTTTACTCAGTCCATGCAGAAAGGGCTGTATTTGATTCAGCAGCTCCTGATCCAGAGAACATTCACTCTGGAGTGCAATAATGGTCATTTCAATGTTAATGGTGAATGATTCCCCCGAGAGAAGCACTAGAGTAGGATTTCAGCACTTTCATTCTCCCAACAAGACCTGCCAACACCTACAACTCCCTGGCTCCTCCAACACCCTTCCTATGGAAAATAACCTGTCCCAAAACACCCACACCATGCCTCAAGGCTCCAGGGGACTTGGTGCCTGTCCCTGCTCCAGCTTTCCCTAGCAGGAACACACAGAACCAGGCTGTCAGGCTCTCACCCTTCCCTCCTCCACCACCTCTTTTTCAAGTAGCAATAAGGTTTCAAGACACACACATCTCACAGTGACTTCACCATGGAGATAGGAGTGTAGAGACAAAGGGGTGAGGGGAGGTCAGTTAATCCCACAGACACCACCAGGCTGGGACACACATGGGCTGGGGAAGAGTTCATTTTTAAACTAAATAGAAATGAGGTTATTGAGCTCGAGTTCTCTTCTTTTCTGTGCTATAAACTCCAGGCTCTACTCCTCCTTCTTCATCCTCCTTACACTCCCCCTGCAACATGTCTTACATCTTGAATGCTCCCAGGCAGGAGCAGCAATGTGATTATGCTTGGGGAAGTTTATGCCAGTTTTCTAGAAGGATGAGCAACTTGGAAATGGAATAACTGATAAGGGAGTTAAGACTGGCAGCAGTGCCCTCAGCAGACACCACACCTCAGCATCCCAGCCAAAGGAGAGATTAACCAAACTAGGAGACTTTTGAGTCCCTATGTATTGAGTCAGGATCCCTATTTCCAGCAAGTCTAGGTCATTTTATAACTCAGGTACAGGCTTGTCTGAAATTCAACATCCCTCAGGCTTGAGCTCTGATGAAGCCTCATGTCTGTGAGGAATTCTTTTATGCTGTGGGACTTGCTTGTGCAGTGGGATTCAAACCCATGGTACTTGTGGTCACGTTCTGTGACAAATTTTTATTTTCAGGGGTTTCAGCTTATGGGGAAAGGTCTTGATGCTTCTCCTTTAACTTCACTCTTCTGCAGGCAGAACTGGGGAAGCCCCGGAGAAGCTGCTACACCCTGCCAGGCTTTGATTTTTCATATGGGCTGTACATCCACGGAACAGATGGAGGAGTCCCTGAAGGTACAACAACACTGCTGAAACACAGACCTGCAGCAAAGTCCCAACGCCAGCAGGGACTCTCCTCTCCTTCCCAGTGCTCTGTAGTATTTATCATCAAGCTGGAGGTGAAGAACTCCAACATTCACTCACTTTCATGACTATCACCCAAATTGCTTGGTGATTAGTGAGGTTCCCCTGTCAAATTGGAAGCTTTCCTAGGATCACAGAGAGCCCAGGCAGAGAGGGGTATGGTGTCTGCAAAGGGTGATGCATGTGGCCACTTTCATAACCTTGTCAGAGCTCCTACTTCTTGCTCTCAGGGACAGTTCCCCTGTGAAATCAGACTTGCTGAGCAAGCCAGGGCTCAGGGTGAGGAGACATCTACAGTGAAGCTATGGCAAAATGCATGCAAGCCATGCAAAGCCCTTTAGCATGGTGCACAAACCTCAGCCTGCCTTCCCAAATAGGAGTTACCCCAAGTGCCTGAGCCTCTTCTCTTTACCTCTCATGTTTCCTTCTGTCTCCAGCAATAGGCCACTGGAACACCGTACAGCCCATGGCTGCTTTAGGTGAGAAGATGCCCCGAGACTTCATCGCCATGAACCGTGGTGCTGTGAAGGCTGGTTACACCACAGCCCGTGAATTTAATTCCTACTACAAGGCCAAGGACATTCGGTGCAAGGTTGAAGAATACAGTCAACTCAAGAGAGGTCCTCCTAAACTACCTGCAGACATTACTTATGGCATCCCACCACGGTAAGGGGAAACGCTTGGGGCCCTTCTCAGATTGAGAATCTCTCTTCCTACCCTTCACTTCCAGGTCTCCCCCACCTCCCAGCTAACTGAGTCCCCAAAACAGACATGTCCTGAACCTGGACATGCTCCAACTGAATCACAGATAATCAACCACCTAAATCTAATCTGCAGGCCACAACATATCCCTATTCCACCTGTGGCACCAGGGCTTGGAACCCCTGAAAAACTTGTTCAGTGCCAAACCTTTAAAGGAACATGCTGTGCTGCTTTCTCCAGGGGGATTGTGCTACAGGGAGTCTGCAGTGGAGAACATTGGCACCTGTTGGGGTTGAACCCCAAACAACAACTAAGCACCGTGCAGCCAAAGCCAGGAGAGCCCCTTAGACTGATGTGCAGGTCCTGGCACTGCCTGTTCTCCATGGGAGGCTGGAGAGCACAGGGATCCCAAAAAGCCAGTGTGAGTCTGGCACAAACAAGTGCTCAAAGCCCCTGAAATGGGCTCTGAAGCAGCCCTGCTGCTGCTGCTGGAGCACGGAGGGTTTTCTTGCTCTGTGCAAGTCTGGACCAGACATTAGGCTTCATTTTAAGAGCTGGATAATAATCACTACCAGAAAAATAACAGCTACAAATTCTACACAAAAGACGTGATGAACGGCACCGTGTATTTTACATGATAGTAAATGGGCTTTGCATATGCAAATTGAATGGATTTTAAAATGGTATTTAATGACAATTTTCGTTGCAGACATTAACATTAATTGCATCAAAATGAAAATGTAGCATTAGCTTGCTGTTAGCTGCAAATGCCCCAGCTATAAAGCTTTATCTTTATCAGTATCAGCCCTCAGCGATGTGACAGGGCTGCTCTGCAAATTGCAGGCAAAAGGGCTTTTATGTTGCAAAAGTATCCCCCAACGTAGACCAAAATCAACATCAATTTTGCTTTATTTCTTCATAAACGGAGGTTAAATGGCTGCCTGTAAGAAGTCTAGGCACGTTTCAAAAGTTTTAAGGAAAATCTGCAGACCCCACAACAGCAGAAGTAGTGGGAAAGGGCTTTTAAAGTTATTATTGTACAGCTTGCCTGCTCTTTAATAGCTACCTTTTATGCAGACTGATTGTATTTATCCCTTTACTTTAAAAGCACGTTATAGACAAAATCAAATTACTGGGTTACCAAAGAGTTTTTACAGCCATTCCAGTAAAAGTGGGAATTTAACACACTTTTCCATGACTGGCAAGTTAAAGGTCCCAGTTCTGATGAGCACTCCCCAGCCCAAGCCTGGCCCTTGTTCCCACTGGCCAGGTTCAGCAAGACCTGTCCTGCTAAAAATTACTTGGTGGTCAACAGATTTAAGTTGCTTTTTCTGTCAGACTCTAAGCCCTGTACAACTGTGTTCTTAGTGCTGCTAACTGTGAAAGCACTCACAACTAAGACACATGCTTGTCTGGGGACAGAAGAAGGGAAGGGTGGCAGACACTCTTTTTCCATGGCTCCAAGTGCTTGCTTGCCATTAGAAATGTCCACTTGGATAAACATCTCAGGTGCAGTGAAGTTTTTCAACAAGACCAGAGCCTGCATATCATTCTCTAGCCCAAGAAACAGCACAGACAGTGCTGCTGAGAAGGCCAGAGAGCAAAGGTGCCTTCTCATCACACTGGAAGTGGCTGCAGCCACCCTGCCTGATGACAGTGATGCTCTGGGATGACCCCCAGGACACCAGTGCAAACTCTTCCAGTCTGCACCCAGAGCTCTGTTGCAGCATTTCTGCACAGCTGGAATTGCAGCTGGTGCCAGCACACAGCCTCAGGGCTGGGCAGCCTCCCTGGGAGCAGCAGCACAGGGGGTTATAAGGCCCAAACAACTCAGCAGTTGTGTCACAGGAACACGTTTGGGGTCTTACAGCTGTCAGAAGGTAACGTGCAGGGCACTTCTCAAACCCTGGCAACATATCTCCAGCCCCTTCTCAGGCGCTGGACTGTGCTGCTAAAGCCTTCTGTCTCCTAAAGATACCAAGGTCAGGAGCTCTCCCCAGGCTCACGTGTACAAGCTCTCCTGGATCATCCCAAACAGAAACGAAGACAAACGCTGTGGTTGCTATTAGTGCCTTATTAATCACACCCTGGCCTCGCTGCTCCCTCTAGCACAGCAGATCAGTGGTGCCTCTGCTCTCCATTCGTGGTGGACGTGTGCTGCATGGAGCATTTCACAAGGCAGCTTCAGACACCAGCACGAGCTTTCTGAAGCTTTGAGGCCTCCTTCTTTTCCTGGGATATTTACCTTCAAAGGTCACCCATACCCCTCTATTAATTCCCTGTGGGCATCTTCCAGGGGAGAGAAGCAGCTCTGCTTTTTTTGCTGATTCCCCCCCGTTCTCTCCCTCCCTTTTCCCAGAGAAATGTTTGCTAGGAATCATGTGGCCAGCTTTGTTGTGAGAGTCATAAAAAGGACATTTTTCATTTCTCCTTTTTCCTGCTCTCGCTCCCTTCTCTCTCTCAGTCTCAGACAGAGATTTATTCCCTCCCCGATGCCTGTGGCATTCGGAGCTGGGAGGGGTCAGGGGAGGCACTGATGGGACGATAATAGATAATCCAGTGGATCCCCAGGGTCTTGTCCAGCTCCGGAGCCGATCCATCAGCAGGCAGCGCTCGTGCCAAGGTCAGCGGTAACGAGGATGTGGTGGGGTCCCAGCCTCCCCCATGGGACATCCTCCAGTCAGGCTTCCCCAGCTCGTGCTCCGGCTGCTGGCCTCTACAAGAGCTGCCTTATGCAAGCCACAACTCAGGAGAGAGCACGTGTCCACAGGGTGCAGGCACTGGGGTAACAACATGCACGGGCAGCTTCACCTGCCCCTGCCCTCATCACACGTTTCTTTCAAGGCAGATACCCATTGTTGGCAATACCTCCCCCTCCAGGACCTAAAACTATCCCCATCCATGTGCTTTGTGCCTGACACATTACAGAGCTGTAGGATGTGTGCAGAGTAGGGATGTTGTCCTCCTGGACCCCAGTTCTAAGTCTATTCATTTAAAATAACACCACAACAGTGCTTCTAGGAGGTGTATTCAACCCCCACCTCTTTGTTTAACAACCTTGTTTTACAAGAGGGAGGATGCAGGACACTGAGTGGGCTGGGTTTTAATAACACTGGAGATCTAAAGACACAGAGGGTCTCTGAAGACCTCCAGGATTTTCACTGGTGTCAGTAAAGCTTGTCATATCAAGGTGCATTTGGAAACCCCAGCAGATGCCCACACCCACATTTATCCTCCTAACCACCTTTTCTGATTGAATTTCTCTATGCACTGAAATTAGCAGACATTAAATGGTCATTTTTGGAACTAGAAGCACAATGATATGGATGCTTTCTACAGCTAAATTTTAGATTATATCGATTTGCACAAGGTCACACAGAGACTGAAGCCAAAACACACCCGCACACAGTTGGTACCCCAAGGACAAGTTTTCTCCCCAGGAGTTCAGAGTGCATCCTCAGCATGGGCACACTGTCCAGCATTTCCAGGGCTGCTTTTAGAGCAAAGCTTTCTCTTGCCTCTTAGTAGTGCAAGTTCCCTAATTCTGCCCATTGTGTCCCAGAACACATTCCTGGACAGGAGGACTGCACAGACGTGCCATGTTACACCTGTACCTCCTTCAAACCCTGCACGGCCATAACCCTGCCTCCGACATGCTGCCATCCACTTGGCAGTTGGCCTGTAGGTTGGGCTGACCTTGGGTGTGCTGGCAGGATTTCCCTGGCACTCTGTCATCCCCACGTCTCCTGCCGGGTCCCCCCTACTGTCTGCCTTCTCTTCAACCATCCCTTTCCTGAATTTTACATCCCATTTTCCTTCTAACTTCACCTCCTCCTACCAGGCCTCCTCCCATTCTCTAAAACTGGTCTTAATCCTTTGGCAGCTGCTTTCACCATGTTCCTGCAGCCACCTCACCTCTCTAAAACATTTGGTCACCGCAATCTCTCTCCTTCATACTGTCACAATGGGCCAAGGGCATCAGTTATCCAGTCCCTCCTCTTTTGCAATTGTCCTAACGCTCTGTTGACAATTGTCTCACTGGCCTTTAGCAGCTCAGCTGTTACCTTGGCTATCCCTACAGCTTCCTGGCTTAACTGACTGCTCTGTCCTCATCTTTCACCTTCCCAAAAAAGGGATGTTTCAGTGCTCACGCTTGTGGTTTGCAAGCAGCCTTTCCACCCAAAGTGTTTGTGGTGTTTACACACAGCCAGAACAAAGTTTAGAAAGCTGCCCAAAAGGTGCTGAGATATTTCCAGTGTCTCTTTGGCACACAGAGTGCAACAGGAGGTTTATTTTTGAGAGAATTGAAGAACATTTCAGGTCATTAATATATTGCCCTGGGGAAAAAAGAAAAAAAAATAAAAGAGCACTAATCCAGCTATAGACCAGCTGCAAAGATAAGTCAAAGAAACAATACTGAAGAGCAGAGGGTGTTCCTGGAAAGAACCCATCAGGAAAAGCTGGACAGGCAAGAAAGATGACTATTGCAGCAAGCTCACATCTGATCCACAATCACTGGAAGCCAAAGACTTGAGCCCAAAAGATTAGGGCAAAGAAAAGTTTTAAAACAAAATATCTGAGCACTGACAAAAATTGTAAAAACTAACACAGTGACTGAAATCATTGTCAGACTGAAAGCACCAGGAAAATGCAACCAAGCTAGAAAATACAGGACTCCACCAGTTCTCAGCCCAGATAATTGCATATACTATCAGGTTCCACAGCGAAAGGCACTTTGTGCCTCTGCCACCTTCCTCACATTGCTAAGATAAGAATTTCTATTTCAAGAATAATTTCCTTCTACTGGAGATGTTCCAGGCTGGGTATGTGCTCACGTGGCTGCGTGTACATCAGCTGCTGCAGAGCTCCCAGCTGCATCTGCCCAGATCCTGCTGCCTTGTGCCCGGGTGGCTGCAGCAGCTGCTTGGGCTCAGAGACCTGTTACCCCCTTCAAAACCCAGGAAGACATGAAGACACTGGTTCTCATTCAGTGTAGTTATTTACTGCAGTCCTAACAGTTTCTGACTACTTCAGACTCTCAGCTTAAGAGAAGATAAACAGTGAAGTCATGGTTCAGCATAAGGTTCAGGTCCCGCACGTCAGCCACAAAGCTGGGAGAAAAAGATCTAAAGAACAGATTTAGATCCCTTATTACCAATTGCATTACACTGAATAGGAAAGTAATTTACTCTCTCATGCAGACTGGCTGTTGTCTGGGGGTTTATCTCCACTGATTACAGCTGGCTGAAAAACATCTTCCAAAACTTTTACCACCTAAAACTACTTCTCACCACAAGTGGGCTTTTCCCCTTGCAAACTTCTGCTTTTGCAGCCTGTGCAATGAAAACCTGGGTCAAGGAGAAACAGCCACAGAATCCTTTCTGTGAAAGCAAAGCTTTTCAGCCCTCATTGACATATTTTCCTTTCAAACAGAGTCATGTTCCCACCCAGCCAAAGAGCTTCAAGCATGGGATGGGGGTCAAGGGGAAGACCTTGTGCTTTGGTCTGGTTTTGCTCAGCTTGGTGGTTTGTTTTTTTTTTTTCCTCATTTTTTTTACTCAAGATGTTTTGCATTTGCTGATGACTGCAGACTGGGCACTGTTCACTCTCAGCCATGGATTGAGCCCTCCAGACAGAATAGTTTTCCCATAATCACATCCCACTTGAGTTTCTCATAGGGTAACAGCAGATTTCCAGTCAGCAGACAAAGGTGTTGAAGACAAACTTAAATAAACATCAATTAACTCAGCCAAAAGGTATCTCAACCCCAAAACCCAATACTAGTGTGCAAATTCCAGCTTGTGAAGCCAGTTGTTTAATAGGTAATACCTGGCTTGGCATCTTCACTGCACAGCACGTGGTTCCACGTGTGCATTCAGGACTGTTACAAGTATATGTCTCACTCTTGGCCTGGGAGGGAATAGTAAAGCAAATTGGTGCTCTTGTAACCATGTGTACTCCTAAGTACAGCTATGAGCATCTGATAAATCTTTTAAAGTGCATGTTTACAATGGTTTTTATTCTTTTTACTGTTCTACACATATGAGCCCTCTGAGCAAAATAACAGATCCTCTGACACTTAGAAGAAGCCACTGCCTCATTGGCTGCCCACAGTGAAATAATTTATATTGTTATTTCCTCATCCAAATTATAAGGATTGTAAAGAAGGTACAGAAATTCAGAGCAGTCAGTGCTTTGATAGCACAGATCCTGCCGCTGCCACGTGGGTGGAAGACCCACTATTTCAACTGAGAGATTTGCCAGCCCAAAGACTGCAAAAAAAATTGGTCCCCGAGTGTTTTCTACCAATTTTTCCTCTTGTTATTTTCTTCAGTGGTTAATGGAAAGTGAGGACAAGTGGAGATCATTTAAAAATGATCTTTCAGGCCTCTCCATGGGTTTATTGCCAGGACCTATTTAGAGGACCATAAAGCTGTAGCTTCACTGTATAGTTCACAAGTTTCTTAAGAAAATGAAGAGCCTTTGCATTCACACCCTGCTTGTTTTGCCATCTCTCCCTCTCCTTCCAAACACACCCACACCCCTGTGTGCAGGGACTGCCAGAGCTGCTAATTGAATTCACTCCTGTGAAAGCATTAACAAATTGTAAGTGACCTTTTATACGAATTTCAAAGTCAAGAATTCACCACTAACCCCACGTCCCTCCTCTGCCATTCACTGTTATGCAAAACCAACAAACAATTAAAAGAAATAACGAAGAGCCCAGCGGCCCTCTTTCCTAATTAGCTGCAGGAGGCAATGCTTGGGAGTGTGGCTAAGTGCTTCAATTACTCCGGCCCTCCTTGCTGCCCTTGTTAGAAGAGACAGGTCCACTGGCCAAAGGGGAACAATTAAGGCGAGGCAGAGGCAGGCACTTTGCAGGGGGATGCCGGGGCCGTGCCGGCTCTCGCACAAGGGCCAGAGCTGTAATCATACCCCAGATTCATGCTGGGCTACACAGAGACAAATTAATGGTAGATAGATTGCTAGCTCCAGCCCATCAGTAACGAGGGAGGAAGGGAGACCATATAGCAGTACAAGGGAGCTGTAATCAGAGTTTTTCTGTGCTATCAGCCCCCTTTCAGGGCAGAGGGACCTGGGCGTTAATGCCTTACTGCTGCCTGCATTGGTGGTACCCCAAGGCCCTGAGCAGAGTCACTGAGCCCAGATTGTGCTTTATTTGCTGAAGACACTGCACTAGCTGCAGTGAGGAGCCCTGTGCTCCAGAGATGCTGGAGACCAAACTGGTTCCCAATAAGGAACCAGTCTGAGCTGGTAGCAGCTGGTTCAGTTGACCTGGCCATGAGCCAGCAAAAGATCTCAGTATGGACACTACTACTGCTACAGGATCCTTCCTGTCATGAAATACACAACAAAGCAACACAAAGGTGCTGGCCTCTGTGGCTGTCTCCCTGTGCACTGAAGACCCCAAACACAAACCTCAACTGTGACCACATCACCTTAGACAGAAGGACAGCAGCAAGGACTAAACCCCTCTGAAACCTCATTAAAGGTTTCAAGAAAGGATGAAAGTTTCAGGACAGGCAACGATGTGGCAACACAGTGTTAATATCACAATTGTTAAAAAAGAAAATCCAATTGTATGATTTCTCTGTTGCATAAGCCCCCGTGTAGGGCCAGATCTGCCACTAAGGTGCCATTGAAGCCAGAGCAGAGTTTGCAGCCCAGCCCAGACAGCTGGGCAGCCATGGGGGAGGCGATGCCCGTGCAAGTGTCCTCTGCTCCCCAGCTCCCTCCCCTCCCGAGCCATCCTGACCAGCTGCAGGAGCTGTCTGCACAGGCTGGAGAGCTACCCGGGAAATCCAAGGGCTGAAGTTTGTACTAAAATATTTACAAGCCCCTGTGCTTTTGAATTATACAAGAAAGAGGCAATCACAAGGCAAGCTTTTACTCTTTTACTGCACAACTTAGCAATCAAATTGATTGCAACTTTTAAGCTGGTACAAACCCCCTTCCTGAGCAAAGTGCTTTGTATCCACTTTTGCCAAGTACCTTTTTTTTTTTCCAGCTAATATATAAACCTTTGAAAATAAGTTTGATGGGAGACTGACAACCCTGAAACCTCACGAGCAGCATGGCATTGACGGGTACCGCTCCCCGAGCCAGGGATTATAGATAGATTTTAATTTCATTTTAACAAAATAGCTGTCTCCAGTGGAAGAAGCATCAAGAGCTAAATGAGGACCCGTCTTGAGCTGAATCACGTCGAACAGACCTCGGCACTGTCATTGATTTTCTGGGAAGAAAAAAAAACGCCTCTGGCTACTAAACCAAATTAGTAGTCACTGATGACCAATTATTTTGCCCCACTGTGAACGGAGAGGCGTACTAAAATTCCAGTTTGTCAGACCCAAGGCTCCCTTCTCAAACACCTTTCAACAAGCGTGTACCAAAAGTCCCTCAGATGGATCTGACGCCTTCCTGTTTTCGGCAACTTCTCCTTCTCCAAAGTTTTAATGAGCTGCTGCTCCGAGGAGGGCCGGCCAGATAGGGAGCCCTTCCCACCTCGGTGGAGCACTATTTGGCATGGCACAAATCACAGCTGTCAGAATTTATACACACATACACAAAAAAGTGTCAGCCTAATGTTTGCAAATTATAATTACCATTTCTCTTGCATGTCCCTGGTGCCTTCATTTTAGATAAATCCCAGCTCTGAGGTATCAGCTGCAAAGCACTGAAGGTTCATATTGAATAGAATAGATTTAGCTAGTTTGTAGCTCATTTAGGGCCTACACTGTTTTATTTTAATATTGTTAATACTTTATTATACTTTTAAACATTGTTTTCACAGTAAAATAGCCCATTAGGAGGCTGCAGCTTCTTCTCCAGGAGAATTCTGGCAGACTAGCATACCACATTGTATAACCAAGTTAGCAGGAGCTTGTCATTTCAGTTGAAAATAGGTCTGTACCCTGACTCCTGAAAGTAAATTAGAGAGAGAGCCTATTAAAGAGACAGGAACCGTTTCAGGAATAATAGTTTTGAAAGTGTGCACAGATAAATTTTAAAATATTTAGGAAGTGTCAGCATTAGAAGTCGCTCCAACTATTTGACTATAAAAGGAAGCAGCTGATTATTTTTTTCTTTTCACAATTATAAATAATTTGTTACATCCTATCAGAACTTCTTTCCCTTTCCTTTCTGTGGCAGGGTGCTTGTGCCAAAACAAGATCTGAGTCACTCTGAACGAGGTGGATTTTAATCTGCAATAAGCGTTTCCAGCAGAGGCTTCCCCTGCTCTCCCCACAGCATCCAAAGACCACAGCAAAATCCTCCCAATTCAGAGGAGTGACATCTGGGCAGGCTGACAAAACCAAACAGGAAATACAAGCCGTTCATTCCTGTCCTTAAGTAACACTAAGGCAAGGGGACGTTTTCCCAAAGGCCAGCTGCAAATGAGAAATACCATCCCACTGCCAAGCAGAGCTGATATCAGGGCCAAAATTCCCCATCCACTCGGATGAGATCAGTGTTTGACCTACAAAGAAAAAGCCACCTTGCTGAAATTTCTGCAGTAACCTCAGTCAAAGAAGCGTTACCTGCCATCCCCTGCTCTTCCCCAGTTTCTCAGTATTTCTCTCAAAGGAGGCAGGAAAAGGCACATGAAGCCTCACGTCCTACAGCCCCACCAGAGCTTACGTGTGTAACTAAGTCATTCCCACCCATTTCAGAGGCAGTTCATGCGTGTGTTATTCCAGGCATGATTCTATACTTTGCTGGATCAGGACTTAAATGCGATTAATCACACGGCAGGGAAGGATCTCTGAAGAGCATCAGCCCAAATGTGTCCTTTCAAGCATTTACTTACAAGCCAGCTGTGGACTAATCAGTCACCAACTGGCTGGTCCACTGGAGATGGTAAAAGTCACCTCCACAGAGATGGGAAAACACATTCAGCTACCACAAAAATCAATAATCAAACAGTACACACAAAGGCTCAGTGTATTCCTGCATCCCTTCCTGCTACTCCTGCACAAGCAGCAAAGCTCCTGCCTCAGAGAGCAAAGGGACAGGCCAGGGAAATGAGCCTATGTGTGAGGCTCACTGTCTGCTTGAGCCACCAAAACCTACACCAAGCAATGAGACTGGAGACCCACCCAGACAATAAGACTCTTGATCCCAGGTTTGCCACATCATCTATCTCTTGTAAATATTTTGCCCAGCTCTGATCTGTACCAAATGCCAAAACAGAAGGGAAGGAGGGGAGAGGAGAGGGGACAAAGGGTAAACGTTGGTCTTGCCTTTGGCACCCGGTGTCTCCAGATAGTCTGGAGCAGCACAGCTGATTTGTAAGCAAAGCCTTGAAAAGCCCTGCAGCATGTGATCTATGAAAGAGGAGGTCTGCAGAAGGATGTCTCCTCTGATATGAATGCCCCCTCGGGATGTATACTGCTGGATTGCACATCTAGTATCATTAGAAAACACGACCATAGATTAGGCTGTTTTGAAGCATGTGGTGTGCCATAATTAAGTAATAAAAGTCACCACAGGGGTGAAGGAACAAGAAACAGAAGAATTACTATTTGCATACACGCTGCCAGTGCCCTCACGATCATCAAAGATTCTCTAGACTGCTAAATGCTCACTGCTACTGATTTTGGACCCACTCCTGCCAAGCTGTGAAGCACCAGCTCACTCTGTGGTACACAGGCACTTTCTGCAGAAAACCACCTTCTGGTGGAGCTGGTGGCCCAGAAGCAGCCCAGCACTTATCCCAAGTCCCCAGTATCATGCAGCTGGTCCAGACAGGCAGGGAAAGCATCCCTTGTCTTTTGTGGGAGCTGTAGCTGAAGGCACTGCAGGCTACAGGTGGGAGGAGAGCTGGGAGTGATGGCTCCACAGTCATTGGTTGCTGCTGAGATGGGAAAAGTCCCTCCCCAGCAAGGTGTGGTGACAAGGACCAATAAAACCTGAGATGGAGGTCCTCCATCCCCTTCAAGTCTTTGCTTCAGGAGGAAGAGAAACAGCAGGACCTCAGCAATGAGTGATAGCCAGACCTCAAGGCAAGAACCCCGTGGCTGCCACTGCCAGGTCTGCCTCCCACAGTGCCTGATGAAGTTAAAGTATCCTCACTTGCAAGGAATGAGGCTCAACAGTTGCAGGCTGCAGCTCTGCCACAAGCTGGTTTAGTTAATGCCAGCTCAGAGCAACTGAATGGGACACCAGCCAACAAGAAACTGGCTTATTTTTATTATTTTTCTAGAAACATAATCATCTGGTCTCCTCTTGGCCAGGGTACTCCCTGGTACCCTGTTCTGAGAGACAAACACATCTGGCCTGTGCAGCTGAGGCACTAGACCAGGGCTCAGCATTTCAGCTCCAGACATGTGACCATTGAGTCCATTTTCATCCCTAGTCAGGTAGCTCAGGACAGCACTCACTCCTCTCACCCAACCTGGGCACTGCCCCATCCAGTGCTTTCATTACCCACTATCAGGTATCAAGTGGGAAACACTCCTGGAGCCACAGCAGGGCCCAGGAGCAAGCTGCAGTCTGTGGTCCTCCCAACACACCAGGGCTGGAACAGAGCTGGTGATATGGGCCTTATAAAAGGTTGTGCAAAGACAAGTTGTGCTCATTCTGGGGAATGTCCTAGCACAGTCCTGCTACAGGTTATCACAAGTGTGTGCAGGCTGTGGTGTAGCAACTGCAAATGAATGTGGGTCTGAGTCTTTCTTGAGGAAGAGAAAGCTTTCCCCAGTGTGACTGTTTATCCATGTTCTCACCAGTCACACCATCCAGGAGCAAAGATATTAATCACCTATGGGGAGGTAGAGAGAGGTATTAACCTTGGAAATTATATTGTCTTTTCAATATTTTCCAGGCCTTCCACTCCCTTCTTTGATCTCCTCCAACACAAATACAAGGAGCTGTGGATGGAGGAGCAGAGAGCCCTGACAATAGCTCTGCAAAAGGAACAGAAAAAGGTGACAATACTCCAGCAGACATAACCAACCACTGTCCCATCCCACAAGGGCTGGAATTCTCCCAGCCATGGGGAGGATTCTTAGCTGGGAAAACACCCTCACTGTCTACTAGAAGGCTGGTGAAGCCTAACAAAGATGAGCTGCTGTGGGGTGGTGCTGTAGGAGTGAACACCAGATATGCAAAACCCAACATGTATCTGTGAAAGTGCTCTAGAAGCAAGGGAGAAGGTGGGGGTTTCAGCATTTTTGTATCTGAAGATACACACAGGAGCTGAGCAAGTTCTCCAGGGTAGTGGTGCTTTGGCCAAGACCTTTCAAGGGCTTAGAAACCTGTCCCACAGAGACACATTTCTAGCAATCATCAAGCATCTGTCTGCATCAGCATCCCACTAGCTGCAGGTTGCCCATCTGAACTCCTAGTATCAATTAAAATGGGGGCTCTGGTTCCTTTTACACCACCACAATAGTCAAACACCCTACTGTAACAAAGAACTAAGTTTCAAATTATCTTTGGTATTTATATCATCCTCATGCCAGGAGCCCTGCACACTGTCCTTTGGACAGCATCAAGGTTACTGAGGTTACCTGTGAAAGTGGACAAAAGCAATGGAACAGCCAAGAAATGTTAAAGGACCAGCCCCTGCCCTGATCCTGGCATGGCAGGGTGGATTCCAGCACCCACAGCAGTTGTTAGAGTGCCACGCTGTGCTGCTAAACACACCAATATTGTAATAACATTTAAAAGCAGCCAATGACTGTTTTATTAGTTAATGGCTCAAAGAAGAGTCGAGTTAATATGGTAATGACCAATTTCAATGGGCTTACTGCCATCACAAACTATGCTTTATAGCTGAAGTGCAAGAATACAGTGTTCTTAATTAGCAGCTACTTTATGAATACACAGCCTGGGATGCTGGAAAGTGCATCCCTACCTTATCTATTAATGACTGATGTTTTTAATCACTAAGTTCCCTCCATCGAGTTCCCAAAGCCTGCAGCCACCAATTACTGAGTTAAGCAACACAAACCTACATCCTAGACCACGGAGCAGACAGATTTCCCAGGTTCCATGCAGTGGCCAAAACATTCACGAGGTACCTGCACTGGCTTGTGCTGGGACTATCAAGCACTGCAAGCTGCAATTAATCAGGACAGAAACACACACAGAGGACAGCCAGGAAAACCCCCCCACGGTGGGGGTGGTGGAAGTGACTTTCCCAGCCAGTGACCAGCCCTTGCTCCAGCTCAGAGCACAGGGATGCTGCAGACAGCATCATCTCCCTGGGATGCTGGTAAAGCAGACACAGAGCTGGCAGCTGCTCGTGTTTTCATCAGTGTTTCAGGTCTCAGTATCAGCCACACGGACATGAAAAACTACCCAGACCAGGTACTTGTGACCATCACTCCAAAGTGACTTTGAGTGTTGTTCCTCCCAGAGTCATTACATGGCATGACACCAGCCTGAGATCTATAGCTGTGCAGCCTTCTCAGCCTCTTCTTCTTTACCTTCAGCTACAGAAGCTCAAACCGCGTGACACTCGCACCACACTTCTTCGGAAAAACCCACAGCCTGCAGAGGTGGAGTCCTTCTGGCACCTGCCCCACCTGGAGAAGGTATGGAGCACTTGACTGAGCCCAGGGGCACCTTGCCCACATGCCCTGATAACACCCCTAGCACACAATGATGGTAGACATAAGGCTCTTACCTCAAAGCTCCCCTAGACCCACATCCTGACCCTAAAGTGGTCCCACACTGGATACACTCAAACCTCAGCCCCTTTTGGGCTTCAGGGTGGGATATTTTTTGCAGCCATAAGCCCCGAAAGGCAGCAGTTGCCCAAATAAGAGCTTAATGACTTATTTTCTAACCTGTGTACACTTTCATGAACTTCACCAGATGAGAAGCATCTTTTCACATCTCCCTGTTAGTGCTGGGGTGGCCTTTGTCCTCTGCTGGGATCCCCACATTCTGGTAGCCTGCATTTTATCAGCTCCCACCATAACTAATTCAAACCACACCAGATGTTTCAAGAAGCATTTTCACCCCAAGAATTAGAGCTCTCCAGCAAGTGCACACGCTTGATACCTCTCTAAACTACGTGATTGACAATATTCACCCTGAGACTGAGCAAAGGTTCTAGCCAGGTTACAGATGTGTGTGACACCTCCTTTAATTGATCCAAATAAGAGCCGAGGTGAAGATTCCAGGTTCTAGCAATGGGATCTCAATATCTCCCTGAATTCATCTGTGCCTCCTGCTGTGCTCTGGGGTACTTGTTTGAATTCTGTTAGCTTTGTTTGTGGTGTAAATTACAGGGAAACTTCAAGTGAAGAGCTAGGAGGCATTTTAGGAAGGAAGGGAAAAGAGCTGGGCAAGCAGAATGGGAAGGAGACACCAGAAAACCTGAAAGCACTGAAACCCTGCAGGGAGTTTACATGGCCAAAATCCTATGATTTTTTCCTGGCATTGATAGATACCACTGCAAAGAGCCTTTCATCCCCCACCCCAGCCCTTGTTCTGAAGGGATTATTATGGGTTTTGCCACGCTGTTGATTTGTAACCACAGTTTAAACCAACGAAGAAGCCTCGTGCCTTCCTGAAGCTCATTTACTTGTACAAGTTGCAGAGTTTTGACCAAGAACCTTGTTTTGCACCACCTTGATGTATTCCTCTGACGTCCTGTCTGAGCCTGTGCGATTAGCATATGTCAGTAATCATTTACCCGGGCTGCCTGTCAGCACAGAGCTGCTGCTGCGGGTAGTGGCAGGGAGAGAACATGACCGATCGCTGTTAAACAGATTGTGTAAGTCACACGAGGTACTGGGGCAAGCCTCCTCTTTAGAGCTCCTCTCACCCCAGACCTTTCCATCACTAGTCATTTTTCAGCCCGAGTTTTTCTTCCTTTTGTTTCATCCACGAGCGTGGTCGGGTTCCTCTCCCAGCCACAGCTCTCAAACCTCTGAGGCTTTTCTTCCTCTCTCTGCCTTTCTCCTTCCTCTCCTCTTCCATTCCTTCCCTCCCCAGGAGCTGCATCCAAGGGAGGAGGGACAGCTCATTTTTCACAGCCTCTGCAGATTCTCTACTCCTCCTTTCTCATGACATTAACCTGTAAGATTTGCCTTCCCCCAGCTGTAGATCTAACATGCAGAGCCCGTGTTAAAACTTGAATCAGGAAATTTGTTGCTCAGCTGAGTTTCAGTGCATTGCTTCCTCCATGGAAAATTAAGTCCTCTGGAACAGACAGAAATGTTTACCCAGAGAAAAGCAGTAACAACCCAGAGAAAACAGATGGTTCCCAAAGACACTTGGTAGCCTCCAAACTGTGCTTTAACCATCACTGTGAAGTTGGGTTCTACATAGGTGGTGGTGGAATGGTCTTGAAAAACTGTCCAAACCTTTCAACCAAACCCAGGGACTCCAGGAGTCACTGTGTCAGTCCCTCATTTGCCAGGGTGACAACAGAGCAGTGCTCCAAGGAGGTGAGGGAGCTTCAACTGTTTCAGTGCTCATGAAACCTTTTCTCAGGTTCTTCCATGGTGCTGGATAACTACTTTATGGCTTTTTTAAGGTTCAGTGGTCTGAGGAGGACAGCTGTTAGCACTGACCACTGTAGGCAGTTTATCAAAACACCATTCAACCTGTAAGGCCCTTGTCCTGCTGCTCAAAAAACAGCATGAAAAGCAACCACAACAGTATCACTTGACAGAAAGCTTATTAGCAGACTCCCATCTGCATATAGTTCCCTACCAGCCTTCAGTGACCTTGTCCTGCTCTGGCCATTACAGGAGATGCTCATAACCTGGGAAAAACTTCAAACTCTGGGTAAAGATACTCAGAGACTCCATTGCCTTGACCACAGCCCCACTTTGGACTGATTTTCCCTGTGACCTGAGGCTGGTGCAAGGTGCAGGGGTGTGTCATGTCCTCAAGCCACTCACTTCTTGTCCCTCAGTCACCCCAACATCTGGCATGATGCCTTTCAGTCTGGGCCTGGGGAGAGCAATGCAGGGCACCAGCTACTGAGATGGTTGTAACCCAAAGCAGGGGGCAGCAAGAAGATGCTTTTTTTCCTTTAGACCCATAGAAATGAAAAATTTCTCTATTCCAATCCTGACCCTCCACAGAGAGCTGCAGATACTGAGGGTGGATGTCAGGACTGACTCTTAAACAGGACTCTACATTCAGTCAGATTCAATACTAGCTCCTGACACCATGCTGGAACTTGAGAAGAAAGTGGAAGAGAAGAAAACAAAGGAGCTTTGCCCTCCACACTAATTGCCTCTGCTTGCTCCCTGCATCGCCAGGGCTGCGTGACATTACATAGTCATTCAGTCAGCAAAGTATGGACAAATTGACTATATTTTCATTCGGATTTAGGTTTCAGCCCCACTGCTTTAGAATAATGGCCCAGGCTGTTAAGCTAAGCGGGTGATTTCCAGGCTCTCCCACCCTGGGTGGTAGCTCCTGTTCCACATCACTCTGGAAGACCAACCTGGCGTGTGGTCTCCTGGGCCCTCCAGCTCCACCAAACAGGTCACAGGAAGCCAGTCATGTCCTGATGGGCAGTTCATTAGGGAAAGTTGCTGAATTGGAGTGTTTTTCCTTATTTTTTTGACAAGAGCAAACAGAAATTAGCCCCTTGCTTGCCTCAGCAAGGTGCTTCTACTGCCCTCCTCTTCCTCAGCCACCCCCCAAGGCAAACAGCCTCTGTCTTGCTCTGCCTGCAGTGACAATTCCTGGGCTCAGGTTTTACCAACTCAGATAATACCATGCACCAAGATTGTTTCTTTGTAGATGTAGGACTACATTCTCTGAGACTGTACTTCAGGCACCCAGCATGGACATAAATATTCCTGTCCTCCATGTTCATGGGATGTCTCCTGTCCCTGTGTCACCCATCGCTAGCATCATGCTGGCCCAGGCAGAACAGCACCAACCAAATTCTGGAAAGGATGGTGCTGCCAAAACACAGCATCCCCACAGCCTTCCTGTGCCAGCCAGCGTGAGGCTCCACCTGGATATCTGACAGTCACAATCCAAACCAGGAAATCAGCGCTGGCCACTCCGCAATAGATTTCCTGTCAACCCCAAAAGATTCAGGCAGTGACACCTTGTGCAGCAGTGATGTGGACAGACCCCACCCGTGTGGCACTGACACCACCAAGGCTTTTTCCTTTCCTCATTAGAGAATTCCAGCGTTTCTCACACTCTTGAGGTGGCTTTCCAGGGAGAATAGTCTTGTTTACTTGACCAAACAGGGGAAGGAAAGAAAACGCAGGAAGTTTGGCCAAGACTTTTGTCAACATGCTCTGCCTTCCCGAGCAGATGAAACGAGCTGCACTCGATGTGAGATATGAATAAGCGATAAGCAATTGACGAGCAAGTGCTCGGGTACCTTGGCAAAAGACTTAATTTGCAACCTGGCACAAAATCAAAGGCTCTGTCATCGCCTGAGCGGCTCTCCCGCATCCGCCTTCCGTTACCTGGGAAAGCTCTGTCAGGTAAATTTCCACTGAAAGTAATTAGAGGAATCCCCACTGTATAAACTTTTGCTGCAAAATTCTGGGCTCCAGAATTTGATTCTCACCAGGGACCCGATATCTGCTCGCAGCCTGATCCTTCGTCAGAATTAACAGTTGAGGTTTAGCACATACACACAAAAACATTCCACTTTTTTTAATGTCTTACCTGTTTCTGTCTAAAGAGCTGAACTGACAAACACAGCTCATGTAATCTTGCAACTTGTTTCCTCAGAAAAGCCACAGACTCTGCTTAAGTAACCCGGGCTTGATACACACAGCACATGGTGGGCTGGCTTTTCAGATATGCTGTTTATCCTCCCCAGTTTGAGGGCAGCAAAATTTCATGGAGTTGGAGTGTTATAAAACTTGTCTCCTGGGGCCTACATAGTGCTTAAAGAATAAAGCAATGAGTGCAACAGCTTTCTGTCACCATGGTACCAGATCAAACCTCCCTTCAGCTAAGATTTTGCCTAACCAAAAAAAAAAAAGCATCACCTGATTTGGACTGTTTGATGGCTCAAGTAGCATGACTTGGTGGGTCCCAGCCTAGCAGTGACAATCCAAAACAGCATCACTGGCCTTCATTGATGACCTGCCTACAACAGACAATGCAACACCCTCCTACAGGGTTCAGGATGGGCAGTAGAGACCCAGCTACCCCAAGCATGATCCCTGCACGTCTCCAGTGGGACCACGGCAGAGATGTTGCCTCCCACAGTGCGACCATCATGTGATTCAACACAGGCTGTAGGCCCCAGTCACCATCATCACATTTCTGTGCAGATTCTGCAGGTTTTCTTGTTTTGCCTGACAGCTAAAGCTTCCAGTATTGCAATTGTTCAAATCACAACAAAGCATTTCCAGGGTCTAGCCTTTTCCATTATCCCTTTGCATGTGCCCTGGACATTCAACTTCCCCACCATATCCTAATGCTTTCCTTTGCCATGCTCAGTCCTTCCTCGTGTCTCTCTCAGACACATTAACCCATTATTCCTCTGCAATTTTCATTACTCTCCAACATCTGATGTTGGACAAGAAAACACCACCCCTCCCTGTGCAGCCTTACAGCCTGGACTGTCTCCAGAGCTGGCTCCACCTACATCCAAGCCCCAGTGTTCAAAGGCAGCACAAGCAACTGTTGGCAACAAATGTCCATTGCTGTTATGAAGATATTCACCCATGAAGGACAGATCTGGGGTGCCTGCAGCCTCACAGCTTGCAGCAGAGTCAAACAATGCATGCTGTGTTGGGTTACAGATGAACATCTACCATTGCTTTCAGCACTACCTACTATTTCATACACAAACTCACAGAAGTTATTTTTTAAATGGACTTGCAGTTTCATTCATGGACTTATTCTGCCTTCTGCAGAGATGTTGTTTACTAGCAGACAACTTGAAATAAAATTCTTGCCTGACATGGAAAAAGTCAGGATTCAAATCTCAGAAACACTTGAAGTCAATATGAAAGCTGCCAGCTCTGGTCTGACTCCAGGACATCTGCTAAGGGGGACACAGCTTACACAGGTCACAGCTCCAGTGCATTAATTCTCCTTTACTCACACTACTACCCAGACCAAGTGACCAGTGAACTCCAGCAAATATCTTCGGCCATTATTTTCAGGAAGGAAAAACAAAACACCTCCATGAGGCATTAAATACAGCAGCCAAAAATTGCTGAGCGCTTCTTGAAACCTTCCTGGGTTTGAAGCAAATAAAGAACATTTAGCCCAGATCCCCCTGTCCTGCATTTCCCTGTGTTCTTAGAAACAGGGAGGAGAGAAAAATCAACGCCCTTCATTAAACCAGTTAAGTGCACAACTGCCAGGAAAAGCCACAGTATTTGTAACCCTAATCATCCAACGCACACCTCGGAGCGCAGCTCATCCTGGCCAGGGTAACGTCTGTTTTAAAAGTACCTGCCTCCCTCCAACTTGTCATGGCATTTGTTGACAACCCTATTGAAAGCCGCTCTCGGTGCGGCTGTGAAGGATCTTTCAGCACCTCTTTCTCTTTCCTAGACAGTTTTTGAAAGGGAGGGGAAGGGAAAAAAAAAAAAAGCCATCAATACAGGGGGAAAAAGGCATCAGCAGCCAACATCGGCTGATGAAGCGCCTCACCTGGGCCCCCAGCACACCGCCTCCAATTAAATCAAAATGGTTTGTTTTTAATGGTCTTTTACACTGACAAGTGGGCTATCATTCCAGGCCTAGAGAGCTGTCAGGGAGCCGAGGCAAATCCTCCGTTGATAATGCCCAATGCTTCCAATTAGGAGGCGAGGCCGCTCCTGGCGCACTAACGATTCCCCAGCCTCCCCCAGGCCCCTTCGGCGCTGGCTGCTTCGTCTTCCCTCTTCCTC
>NW_008625186.1:55114-59986 GCF_000691845.1 Merops nubicus
CACAAAACGGCGGCGCCCCGGTGCCTCCTCCCCACGCCGGGCCCCGGCCCTCTCGGATTTAATGAGGCGATGGAAGTTTTTGGCGGATCTTTCGCTAAATTCTTTTCTTGTTTGACAGCTGCTTGAGTGTTGACCTTATAAAAGATTTAGTGTTTCTCATTATTTTCTGTCAAGCTTTACAAGCCACAGCTTCGCCGGAATCATTTGCATCCCGAGGCTGGCACGCGGGTTTGGTCTGGCCGGGGACGCTCGGCGTACGTCGGTGTGCAAACCCTGCTCCTCTTATTGTGGCTTTTATTCCCTCCTCCCCCCTCAAAAAAAGAAATCTACAAAGATAGCACTGTTTTGTGTTGTTTTGGAGGGGGAAAAAAAATAGGTAGGGACTTAAAAGGCCCAGGATTTGTTAGACTCCTATAAATAAGAGAGGTTTGGAAAAAGGAATAGAGATGGGTTTCCTGTAAAGAGAGCTCAAGAAAGTGTTTTGTCACCTGCTAAAAGGATCCAGTCAAATGGATGATGGCAAAACTAGGCTGAGTCTAGGGGCAGCTTTGTTGTTAAAGTGAAAAATGGTATGAGGCTGGGAAGCTGCCTCTGAGCAGGCAGAGCCAGGCAGGTGCTGGGAGAGGAACCGGTACAGCCACATCTCCCGGTACAGCCACATCTCCCTGCAGCTGAGCATGGATCCTCCCAGGGCAGGAGGAGACCCTGGTACCACTTATCACTTGCTTCAACCCTTCTGATGGGTTCTTTCTCAACACTTCCTGCAAATCATCACAAAACATTTAATCCAGCTATACTAATTTAAACTTCCCCCAGAAGCTAAGCTCACTGACCACCCAAGGGTGCTCACAGTGCCCAGCACACACCCCCCAGCACCCACTTCAACAAGCCCAACTCCAACAGTATCCACAAAACCATTTTCAGTCTCTGGGGTACATGCTCCACTGCTGCCAGGGGTCTCTGCCTTCCCTGGACCAGCTCAGACTTTCTGTATCCCACATGTAATTTATTAGTCCTCCAACATATTTGCTTCTGCTCACAACATGCACGTTGTTGTACTGATAGTTGACAAGTGATCCTTTACAGTTCTCCGATTTAAAAGATTATAACTGAGAAACCCAAATAAAAATAACTCCCAAATACATATTTAGGTTTTAGGAGTGATTAAGTGCCCCTCTAATTCTTTAAAGCAAGCACTGACATTACAACATCCCAGCTGCAAGTGTCCTGCAGGTTTTAATTTGTCAATAACAAATGCAATGAACAGAAAAACATTTCTTCTAATCAGCATCTGGAAACCATTGCAGCTCCATCATCCTGCAAGGAAAACCACCAAGCTTGTGCCTACAGCCTATTCCTGTCCTGCCACAGCCAATGCTCCAAATCCACGATTCAGCCCAAATCCTTTTATAACTAACTGCCTGTAACCACACCAGAGGAGCAGTAAAGATCATCAGCCATCTCTAGAGGAAGTACCTTCGGGTTCATCATTTAAAACAGGAATTAGAAGAATCAGAGCTGAGGATTCATCGCTGGCATTGACTTCTCCACACCAGTCTCTGTCATAAGACCTTTGACCCCAGGACACCCTTATCTTGACTCTAATTACTGGCCCTTCTTATGAGAGGGTTTCTCATTTTTTAAAGTAGCACTTGTTCCCTGTCCTACACCTGGTGCTTCCCACTCACTCATGCTGAGGGCAGAAGCTGGCATCCCTCAACTTTATCAAGGCTCTGCTAATTTTAATTACTGACAGTTGTGCTCAGCATGACACTTCTCACCTGGGGGCTCTGTACCAAGACCACGGTGAATAAACTGCTGCTTCCACCCCTGCAGCTTCAACCCAACCCCTCTGCCCAGTTCCCAGCACTGATGGACGAGAAGCAATGAGGCAGCAGAGGCACATTCCAGACAAGCAGCTCAGCTGTCCTTACCTGCAGCCACTGCATTTTTCTAACGATCCCAGCTCTGAGGGAAACACTCCTGCATCTTTAATAGGAGGCTGGGGTTGGCTCTGCTGGGGATTGTCCCTGCCAGCTCCCAGGGGTTATCCCCCTACTTCAGCAGCCCTTGGTTCTGCCTCCTCCACCTTTCCCTCATGGCAGGGGGTTGTGCCACTGCTGCTACTTTGAGAAAGCAAAAACATCCAAAAACAACTGTCTGAAGTTAGGCACTCAAATGCATATTTAAGTACCTGAACACCTTCCTCCAGAGAGGGGGAGCAGCTAAATATGCTTTGTTTGTCTTGATTAATGAGATCACTGGCAAGCTTTTCAGGGCAAAGACTTGCTGTGTGTTTTTACATATGCAAACCCTGACATGCAGCCAGGCTGAGCAGGGTGGGGGAAGCAGGAGGCAGCTCTGCACATCCTCACCAGGCAGATGTGCATGGCACAAGGAACTGCCAGGGCGGGTAAAGCCCATAGCCCCCATGGGAACCCACTCTGTACATGAAGACACTCTCACATCTCAGTAACTCCACACCTACTGGATAGGTTGGCTGTGTGTAAACCCCACCACCCACCCCAAAGGGCCCAGGACCTTGCTCCCCCAAACAACCTCCCCTTTGTTTATTTGCTGTGGGCGTTGGGTCACTCCCTCCTCACCTCAAAGGTGATTCCTGGAGAGAAGCTACTTGTGCATTTGTTGGGCAGGTCATGCAAGAATCCCTGAGCCCATAAGGGCTTCCCTGGGAGCCCTGAGCCCATCCTGCCCCCTCAGTGAAGCACAAAGATCCTGTGTTGTAGAAAAGAAGTCATATTTATTTTGGAGTCCACCTTAAGGTGTGCCAGCATTTGAAAACATCAGATAACCAACACACCACAATAAGACTACAGGAACTTGTTACTAGAGCAGAATAAGAATCTCCTGAAATCTATCAGCAAACTACTCTTCATTTTAAAGAGGTCAAGGGTTTAACTTCAGCTGAAGCAACATGTCCCAGGCAGGCAAAGCCCCTTGCACTTGTCTTCAGGTTCTCCCCTGTTTGTGTTACAACCTATTTTCTCTGGCTGGCTGCTTGCTGTAACCAATCATCTTTGTGCTTCTTTCATTACAGGTTGGGCCTCATCTCTGTACTTTTCCAGACAGTAATGCTCGTAAGAAGGCATTCAGTGCCTCCCATTGAGAGCTGCCTGTGAGACGTGGTCCCCTTCCCCAGGGCACCCATGCAGTGAGGACCACAGCACTGTGCTGGGCACCACAGTCCTCAGACCCTGTGATGGCCATAGGTGATAGGATTTCTGTCTGGCTTTAAAAAGTTATACTAATGTAGTTATAGCCAAATAAATCATAAATACGAGAAGAATGATTTTGTCTCAGCTTGTTCTTTGCTGCATGTCTGACTCACAACACCTTACTCAGTCTGAACACCACAATTCTCATCGTGCTCGAAGGAAGAGCACCAGGAACAGAGCAGTGATCACACCAGCACAGCCCCACCAGGATATCTCATAATCCATCAGCCCTTCTCATTTTTTTGCCAAACAAGCTTCCCTTCACTGCCTGATTCAGCAAAGCCCTTGCCTGCATGAAGGCATCCAAACACCTGCTTTAAGCACTCTGCCAAACTGAGGCCTCACCACAGAGCAATGCCTTCACTTGAAGATGGCTCCAGCCAGTTCCACACTTACCTTCAAATAGCTGCTAATGCCTGGTGTTCCTCAGGGACGAGCCTCTCCAAGCAACTGCTGAACAAAATCAAACTCTACCAACATCAACTCAACATCACAGCACCCAAGCCCCAGCTTGTTCAGCAATATCTGACAGCAGAGGCTCAGGCCGGTGCCAACACCATTAAAATCCATCTCCTCCCAACAGCACATTCTACCTTCAGAAAATACCACTTAGCAATAACTACAATGACTTCAACCGTGCACCTCCAACACTGCTAGAGCAATAATAATACCTATGTACTCTGATGCTCATATCTACTGTTCCATCTCAGATAATACAGGATAATATTTAAGTCCAATGTTAGTTTTCAGTTTTTATATCCATCACTCTGTTGGCACTTGGAGAGCTCAGGTGTGTTCACTCCAAGATAGCCTGGACACACAGCAGGGCCATACTCTAAGAGGTGGGATCTGTTGTTCTGGGCAGCCCCAACTGTACCCCCAGCTCAGGAAGGGGCTGGTGACAATTACTGCAGAGAGGGTGGATGTGCCAGCATAACCTTACCCTGCATACTTTAGCACTAGTGCTAGCCCAGCCCTCCTGCAGAGAGCCACCAGCAGCCAAGGGACACAAAGGAGCCCTGCTGAGCCCAGGGCTCATACCCCACATATCAAGCCAAACTTTTAAGCCCAAATCTCAAAGAGCAGACTCCTTCATAACATTAAACTGCATTGTTCAAGACACAAGAACAAAGTAAATTGCAAGAGCAGCTTTTCTTACCCTTCCCAGGACAAGGAAGGCTCCACACCAACTGCTCTGGCATTTTCTACACCCCTTCCTTAGGGACAGCTTGTGCTCCACCTGCCCTTTATATAAGGAAGCAGCTGTAGCAAACTCCACCCTGCCCACACCTGAGCCAAGGGAGGAAAGAAATCACCTGCTCCACAGAGGGGAAACCCTGATAAGCAGTTCCTTCTTTTTAGTACAGGCTTTTAAATAAAACTCATCTAAAATAATGAGGAGGATAAGGGTAGGTTTGCCATGCTGGCAGGGGTGAACAGTCACCAGGGACCTTTCCCACCTCCCCAGGGATGGAGGTCCTGCAGCGCTGGAAAAGGGCTGGCAGACAAGTGTTGGGTGAAGCAAGCCCACACAGCCCTGCTGATGAGGACAGGTCCAAGAAGCCGGTAAAGAAACCCAAAAGGCAACAGCTGAAGTGTGTTCAGGAGGAGACACGGCTCAGTGGGGCGTCCAGCC